>NC_048305.1:90090535-90300844 GCF_013100865.1 Trachemys scripta elegans
GAAGAAGTGGGCTGTAGTCCACGAAAGCTTATGCTCTAATAAATTTGTTAGTCTCTAAGGTGCCACAAGTACTCCCGTTCTTCTTTTTGCGGATACAGACTAACACGGCTGTTTCTCTGAAACTTGAATTTTATTTGGGTGGATGTTTGGGTCAGTTTCTGTTTCATCTGAATCATTTTGCCCTTCCCTATCTGTAAAAACACTTGTTTCAGGATAATGAATAGAAACAACCACAGCTTGCTTCAGCATGTTAGCTTAGTGCTTTGTATTGGTTACCTGACTTACTAACTTACCACAGAAACCTTTGACGGATGTCTGACGCCAACATTATTTATCTACCAAAATCTGCTAGGGCCTGATTTCTCAGCAAGACAAGAATCCAACAAAAATCCCTCATGATAGCTCAAATGAAGATTACTATCTATTGTGTTATCTATAGCATCCATCCATGGTAAGTGCTTCTTACCATGTAAAAGAAAACACAGAACACAACTGAGCACTTCTCAGTAGAATGTGTGCTTTAAAAGAACATATTGACATGGTCATATGTTCTAACCAAAAGCATATCCTGCACTCATTGAAGTTAATAGCAAAATTCATCCTGACTTTAGTGGCAGCAAGATTAGGCCAAAAATTAATAGCACCTCTCCTAGGAAAACTGATTGTCCACAATTTGGGGGAGGGGGGAATTAATTATAGTTGTCTAACCTCACTCCAATGTGATAAGTTTAGATTAAAATTGTAAATGGGAAAAGTCCATTTTTTTACTACAGACTAAACATCTTGCTTTCCAAAGGCATTTTTAGAGAGTTCCATAGGTGTAAAGTGTTTTCTGAAATTAACTGGAAGCTTGGCTCAGAAAATGAAAAACAAAGATCAGGAAACAAAAGAAAGATCAGTACTAGTCTGAACTGAATGACAGGAAGCAACAGCAAAATATAATTAGATGACTAAAGCAAGCAGACTACAGGCATAAAATGTCTTAATTAAAGAAAGACCTGATACAACTAACAATATCTATGGCCTTGAGAGAAACCAATGCTCCAGAAGGCGGAAGGTCTTATACCAAAATGTTTGATCAATCAGACCTATGCAAGCCACACTGATAAAGCCACTTGTGCCAAAGGAAGCTGACCAATTTAGTAGGAAGAGCCCACGATAGAAACCACAAACCAAATAACTACCCCCGCTCTTCATTAGCTATTTATGAAGCTGCCCATTTGGAGAGGATGGTGCATGCTAGTGAATTCCCCGCCTCCCACACTTCACTACTCTCAAAACGCAGGACCTTTAATCCCTAAACCTGCAGCAGTGAAAATGGAATATAGTAGGGGTCTTAATGCTTGATTGCCAGAGTGTTCTCGGCCTCCCTCAGTCTCCAATTAACAGATGTATTCAGGCTTCATGGCTCTTTTCGTTGTCTCATTAAACAATGCATTTAGACAGGAAGGAGCTTAAAGCTTTCTTCCAAAGTCAATCCCAAGAGCCGGACTGGGGAGAACTGGCACTTATCTTTTAGGTGATTTTGCCTCAGTTGGAGCCTACATCTTTAGAAAGAAGACCAAGAGGCAAGTGTGTTTATCATTTAACAAAGGGAGTGTGAGAATGAGAAAGCTACTGTTGTGAAATGTATATACCTAGCATTTAAATTAAATTGAAATCTGTGATTCACATCCTGCAGTCTTTATTTAAGCAATTTCACAGGGCTTTCATAAGTAGGAAAACTAGCTCTAGGAAATTAAAATAATTCTGAATCCTGAAATGGCTTTTCCTAGATGTGCATAATGAGAAAAACTCTGGCAACTCTTAAACAGCAAAAGTCTGTTTGCTTTATAAGATGAGGCATAAAGTGTAAATAAAGCCCAGTAAGACATGGCTTTGTATCTCTTAAAATACTGTATGAAAAACAGTGGCAGCTGGTCCTCCCAAAATGAAAATGCACCTAATACAGCCATCTAAAAACATATGGAATGTACTAATGAATGTAAATACATTGTAATTAAAAATCATTCTAACACAGAGCTACGCAAATAATTTGCGGAATATTTGTGTGTGGAGTATTTGCCCAGCTGTGCTACAACGGTTGTTTTTTTATTTTTTTAAACATACAGCCGAGGCCCTCCAGTCAGAGCAGTCTCTCTCTAAGGCATTCTATTTGAGCATGCCTCCAAACTGCCTCGTTTTCCTTTTGATAACCCAACACCACTATGTTTCATGTGTGCCCTACTGAGAGCTAGCATGTGAGAAGGGAACCCAAAGGACAGAACATGTGTGAAGAGTTGGCATTGATTAGTGGTATGTTTGTGACTGTGATGAGAAATGAAACTCCTTCTAACACTGCTAAATTCCATATTTGGCACCACAATGAGCTCAAACAAAGAGTCCCAAAAAGTACACAATACCAAAAAGAGTATCAACATTATCACCAACTGGAGAGGAGGAATGTTGGTGAAAGATTCCTACTTGAAACAAAGAACAAATCCCTAAATACTATTAAGTTTCCCGAATGGGTTTCTCTCTTTTCAAAGTGTTCATTTTGCTTCTTTTCTCCCTCATTTTTCTGAGTATTATCACTGTCTTGCTGATTTTACACAGGCAAACTGAAATGGCAATTTTGATGAAGAGTTTAGAGGGGGCCTGTCTCGCTCACCCATATTGGGCAAGTCAGGAGTACCTCCACTGAAGCCAATTGACTTACACCAGTATAATATTAGTGTGAGACCAGAATCAGGGCTTAGAACTTGGGCCCAAGTTGGACCAGGAACTGAACTTCTCCAAAGATCAAAGATCCCACCTTTTCTAAAGGCAAAAGAACTACCAATCACAGCCCCCCCAAAATCAAAGATTTTGCTCTCAGAAATTATACAAATCCTTACTGATACTATTCCATATCCAGTTACCTCACTTCATTCCCATTCAGACAAGGCCTCTTGCCTTTTCAATTATTCACTTTTTAGCCCTGCCCTCAAATAATTATTCACCTTTTGAACCTGCCCTTGAGCAATTATTTACTTATGACACACCCTAAAACAGCATGACTGAAATGTCTGGAGAATGAAAAGTTCAAAATGGTCAAGCCACCACAAAAGCCCAATTTTTTTTTTAAGAGTTAGTGCCTAATGGGCACTGGTCTGTGTTGGAGACAGTGGGGAATCATACCAACAAAGGAGGTCTCTTGGGGATTGAGGATGTTATTTGGAAACTGGCTAGGCTCTAGTGCTGGCAAGGTCAAAGCATCAGATTGTCAAACTTACATACGGAGTACTAAATAAGTACAATTGTTCCTCTAGACTGTTAACACTGTATTTGTGAGGCAGAATAATCAACTTTGATTATAATTATTCATTTTAGAGAACAAAGGAGCGAGGGAAGAGGATTTCAGGGTACGGACAGGGCCAGATTAATTCTCCTGTGAGCCCGGGGCTATTTGATTTTGTGGGGCCCCTGTATACAAGTCTTTGTCCTGGGAGGGAGTTTGGTGCAGGAGGGAGCTGGAGCAGGGGATTGGGGTGCTGGAGGGGGTAGGGAGTTTGGGTGCAGGAGGGGGATTCTGATCTGGGACAGGGGGTTGGGGTGGAGGAAGGAGTGTGAGGTGCAGGCTCTGGGATGGAGTTTGGGTGCAGGAGGGGATTCTGACCTGGGGCAGGGGGTTGGGGTGGAGAAGAGGATGCGAGGTGCAGGCTCCGGCTGGGAGGCGCTTACCACAGGCGGCTCCCAGCCGGCAGCACAGCAGGGCTCAGGCAGGCTCCTAGCAGGTCTCTGCGGCCCCAGAGTGGGAGGGGGACAGCGTGTTCCGTGCGCTGCCTGCGCCTGCAAGTGCCATCCCTGTAGCTCCCATTGACTGGTTTCCAGCCAATGGGAGCTGTAAGGACGGTGCTGGGGGCAGGGGCAGCGCGTGGAGCTGACGTGCTGGCAGCCAGCTGCTTCCAGGAGCAGCATGGGGCCATGGTGAGCGCCCCTTTTAGAGGCCTGGAGATCATTGCCTGTGATTTATTTTGCGGGGTCCCCCTTGAGCCGGGGCCCTGGGCTGCAGTCCCTAAAGCCCCTGCCTTAATCCGGCCCTTGGTATGGAGTGATGAAGTAGATTGTTAAAATTTACGACAGTCTATTTTCATAGTACATATATGATGATGATCTGAATTCTGTGACTAGTTCTTCTCTGCATAGTGTAAACAAGAGACAGGTCAGACCCAATCCTCAAATTTGAACATCCCTAAACTTCGAGAGGGTTTAGACCAGTGGTTCTCAACCAGGAGTACATGTAGCCCTAGATGTATGTTGGTCTTTCATCTAGATATTTGCCTAGTTTTACAACCGGCTACATAAAAAGCATTAGTGAAGTCAGTACAAACTAAAATTTCATATAGACTATGACTTGTTTATACTGCTCTATATATTATACACTGAAATGTAAATACAATTTATATTCCAATTAATTTATATGGTAAAAATGAGAAAGTAAGCAATTTTTCAGTAATAGTGTGCTGTGACACTTTTGTATTTTTGTGTGTGATTTTGTAAGCAAGTAGTTTTTAACTGAGGTGAAACTTGGGGTACGCAGGACAAATCAGACTCCTGCTAGGTGGGTAATGATTTTTACATACTGTGAAAAATTTTGATATTGAAATATTTTCCTGTTCTGAATTGGGATGAAAAATCAAAGTCTTAAAAATGTTCACTAACCATACACAGACACACACAGACACAGACACACACACACACACAGAGGTTTGGGTCAATTGCAGTTTTGTTCACCTAATTTTTGAAACGTTTTGTTTTGTTTTTGACCATTTTTTTTAACTCTAAGTAGCTTAATTTTTTTAATGAAAACTTGTTATGAACCAGAAAACCAGGTTTTTTTCTTTTAAAAATGTCAAAATATTTTGTTTCCACAATTTCAAAACTTTTTTTAGTTGAAAAAATTCATTGAAAATGAACCATTCTCATAGGGAAAAAAGACAAATCAGCATTTTCTGACAAAAAAAGTTTTGTTGAAAAATTCCCAACCGCTTCCAGTCCCTGGCCTGTTCTGGCTGCACTAAAATCCTGGATCCAACACTCCCAAATCTTGGATTGTTCAAAATCTGGATCTCAGATGTAATGTTCGCAATTTGCACTATTATCTTCAGAAAATGCAGTGCCTATGTTCCCTGTACTAGATCAAGGCATTCTTTCTAAACCTGAATGAGAAGACTGAAGTTCAAACATACATCAAATGAATTGTCCCCACCCTCAGGTGTAAACAGCCTTTATCACATTTTGCATCAAGCATAATGATTTCACAACTCAGGCTAATTCCAAAAACTGTAAATTCAAGAATCACCTAACAGCACTAGGGTATGTTTGCATCATACTTTACAAGGGCGCCATGCATTTAAGATCTTTAATGATAATTACAATACACTTCTAATGGCTGTTGAAGATCAGCTAACTTGCACTTCATGAGGTCTCCCAAACGCTTAGTTACTGTCTTTGTTTCCATAATGACAGTCCCTGAACAGCTGCAGCCGATAGAGGGGAATACCAAATAACCCATCAGGAACTGATGTGCGGAATTCCATGAATCATACCTACTTAACTCTGCTTATAAAAACAAAAGACATGGAAGTCTCTTTGTCTTGCTAACTGTTGCTTAACTTTACAAGCCTTTCTTTGTAAGCCAATTGGCTATTTTAAAGCATATTAAACAAAGGAAATTACAGTAAAGTAACCAAAAGACTAAACAATTTGGCACCAGTTAAGGGAAACATCACATACGAAGTGGGCAAGATTGAGTGCTGGCAGACTCACAAAACAAATGCAAATGTGGAAGCTGTGCAGCAAGGCACATAGACCCTTGGCGTGCTGCCCTGAGCAATGTTAAACTGCTTGATGTGGACTGCCAGAGTTTACATTAGTGCCCTCAGATTTATTTAGCCACTGTCTCCTGACAGTTAGGTGTGGGCTTGCTGGTCTCTCTCTGTTTGTTTTGTTTTTTGTTTGATTGGAACACCCTTTGAAATAGTGGTGAAGTGGAAGAGTCATGTTTATGCCAGGGGCTCCCTTGCAAAATAACAAAGACAATGGTTTGGTGAGCTGTCTCACTAGCAAATACCTATGCATACAGTGATGGTCAAAAATGTTATCTGCCTGCAGGATTTAATTCTGCTCTTTACACCCACTTCTTCTGGAGACTTCTGTAACAGCTGACATTTCTAAATCCAGGTGAGACAAATTGCAAGGAGTCATATTACAGTATGTCTAGCAGCACTGAGCCGTATCATCAATGTTAAGGCTCCCTTAACTTCCATCACAATACAGGCATAACAAAGTTTCAAAACCGGTGGGTCAACAAGGAAGACCCTGTGATGTTACCAAAGTATGTGTATACAAAATTCAAACTGTTTCTGCAAATAATGAATTACATTATTCATAGGGCTCGTTGGGGACTTTTGGATGAAATGTTTTTTGTTGGAAAATGCCCTGTTGTCAAAATGGAAACTTTTCATGGAAACATATTGGTTCCAGCAACACTTTCATTGGGAAGATTTCTCCGGTGCTGGGTGGAATTTCTGGCCTAGAGCAGGGTGAGGATAGCCAATATCCAAGTGGTTAGGGCAATGCAATCACCTGGGTGTGGTAGACAGGCTCAAGTCCCTGCTCTCCCTGATTCAGACTAGGGACTGGAAATTGGGTCTCCCACATGTGAACTTCTAACCACCAGTCTAATGGCTATTCTGCGCTAGGGCTGTCACAGATTTTGACCAGAAATTCCATCCTGGGCCTGAAGAACCTACCCAAAACCAATAGAGAAGGGGCTCTGCCTGATTCAGAGCAGGGACTTGAACATGGGTCTCCCACATCCAGGTGCTATAGAGTCAGTAAGTCTTTCTCTGGCCCAGCAACTATTTATTTAGACAAAGTGGAGCTCTAATAGGATAGATTGAGACAATGACTGACTCTAAAGTCTGGTGGTTAGGACTCTTGCCCAGGGCGTGGGAGACTGAGGTTCAGGTCTCTCTCCTCTGATCCCTGGACGTAACTTTGCTATTCTGGGGTAGTCTCATGCACTCTGACTTTTCTGGGGGGAAATCTGGAAGGAACAGAATCAGTTGTCAAAACCTTTTTTGGTGAAACAGATTTTACTTTCCAGCCTGCCTTTATCATCTATCAACTGCAAAGTTGCACAGTCTGGGTGCAGAGGCTCTGAATACTGGCTTCAAAAACTGCTGTGCTATTCAGGGGATCCTGCACTTATAAGTGGATGGACTCTGTGATGTAAAAGGTCTTTTCCAGCCCTAGCTTCTATGACCTTAAGGCCTTAGAAAACCATCAAGCTGGGAGTTGGAGAACTAGTAGGTCGGTTGGGGAATTATTTACCCCACGCTTTATGATTTGGGGATGCACCGAGCCTGTGTCTACCAACCTTGCTCTGTAGAGCCCAAATGCTCTAGGGGGCCTGTGATTCTGTCTCTATGGAAGATGAGTCTGTAGACAGCTGCATAATGCCAAATGCAGCATTAGGGGGCTGCTATATCAGGAGGCCCATGACTCACAAACCTCCAGAGACGACTCAGTATCTGCCTAGGCAGTGAACTGGATAGGCCACCAAATGCAGAATGATAAGTCATATCTTACAATAACATAAAAATGTACAAAACATATTAACATTTAATATCTACAGACGACTAAGGGTAAGTTAGCTTTATTTCACTCAAAGCTGAAACTATAGAACTGTCTTGTTAGTATTTTACATAAATAATAAACTCCATCTTTGCAGTATTCCATACATTCCCACATGCTTAGTTTAGGGAATCCACAGGGAATGAGGCCAGTGCCAAGGGGCAATGACTAAGGCAATGTGGAACAGAAACTCACTTAGGGTTGTTTTCTTCAGCGTTGCTCTCTTTCTAATTTTGGAATGCAAATCATTTCTTAAAAAGAAAAAATCAGATTTCCCATTTCCCAAAACCACCACCATGCTTGGCGTGATAGGCAGTCTGCTTCTCGGAAACTCTGGTCTGGAATAGCAAGAGGTCTGGGGTATTTGGAGGACAGGATTAAGTGCACCGGTAAAGACATGTAGTAAAGACTTTACCTAGGGAGGGAGTACTCAGAAGACAGAGCTTTGCCTTTCTGTAATGGTTCGATGCTGGGCTCAAGCCTGTGCTTTGCAGCCTCTACTCCCATTAGCCTCAATACAAGCTGAGGTTGTTTTTAGCACCTAGCAGGATCAGGCCCTTAGTTTTTCACTTTCCTTGAGTAATTAATTTACATTGTTGGCAGACCCATGTGCCAACTCTTTATGACCAGGATGGTGTCACACATGGCTTTTCCTCCCAGAAAATGCTTTTTGTATAAGAGGTCTGAGAATCACACCGCAAACACGAATTCAGAGATCCTCTGCTGTTGTTGCAACTCTGTACTTTTAAAACTACGTCTGTCAGGAAGGAGACAGGAAATTCGAGTCACACTTGCAACAGCTGTGCCATGCCTACTATCATTCTCAAATGACGTAGTTTGGCTTTAGTGGCACAGGGCCAGGAACTCAGCAATAACAGAGGTCAGGAAGATAGGTCACGGTTTATACTGTTCTGCATTTGGGATCGTGCTGAGTCTATTTGCTTTCTTCCTTTCTATACTGTTTCTCTTTCCGTTCTTCTTTAATAATGTGGAGCCTAAGCATCCTGTTTTCAAAACATCTGACTGTTTTGTTGTTTACCAATGCCCTACTTAAAAGCTTTTGATTCAAGCAAGATAGTCTACTCAGATACTTCACAAGATTAAAAATGTTCCATTAATTTGTTGTCAAATTTTCTGATTGTTTCTAAACAGTCTTTCAAAAGCCTCAATACTTCCAGTTGAACAGTTTTCAGACTGTGCAGCTCACTTGAAATAATTTTACTGTTTGCCATGATGGCACAAAACCAAGAGACATTTATCACCAACTCATTTAGATGTTTGTTACCATGGCAAGAAAAAAAGAATAAGCTGCAAACCATTTCATGTTATTCTTTCATAGCTGGAAATGACTCTTGGAATCTGACCAGAATACGTACAAACACATTTTAATTCAAGTATATGAATGAGCAAAGTTTAAAGAAAGTTGAATCTAACCAATGAACACTAACACTGCACATAGTAAAATCATAATTTTTAACCATTACACAGTGGCTGAATTACTTAATCAGAGGGTTTCACCTGTAAGAGTCCAAATGTGGGAGAAAATCTCAAAATACGGGATAGTTCTGCCCCATGTGTGAGGCCCTATTTTCTTCTCAGTCTAAAGCCTTACTAATGGCTAGATCTGTTTTTCACGCAAGCTGATAATTATATTCTTTTCTTGAAAGCTAGCCCTATTATACTTGTATTACTTTCCATGCCCCGGCATGCTGTAGTAAGAACTAGTGGAGGAGGAGGAAATTTGAAATGACCTGGGATTAATTTCTTTAACATATTCCATAGAATCTCAGTTTATGATTCAGCATTTCCGGTGTAATTTATTTCCAGTTAGGAAAAGAAGAATAGCCCTGGATTTGTGTGGCACAAAAGTAAAACAGGTTCTAATCATGAGGGCTAATGCAAAGGAATGAAGAAATACACAATGTCTAACATCTTTGTAAGAGATAGAGCACACACATTTCAGAAACCATATGGGTTTGCTTCATCAGGTTGATGGGTGTAAATATTGCATAAAAGCATGGGCATAAATATTGAATTTGGAGCAGCAATACTTGTGACTTTGAGATCTTGTGCACTTAGACTTTGCTGCTGGGTGCAAAAGCAGGAGATCTGCTCAGATGCCAGTCAAGTGCTCATTTGGGCAATAGCTAGGAACATTGCAGAGGTGGTGCCTATAGCCCCAGGGAGTGCCTTATGTCAATCAACAATAACCCCTCTGGCCAATTAAGGACTGACTTTGATGGGTTCTTAATAGAATCTCATCTGCTCACAGAGAGCAGTTCTCTCTCTGGCTGGGAAGGTTGGAGCTGGAAGCAGAAGCTGAGGGTTGGAGAGAGTGGTGGTTTTAAAGGATTATTTTGAGCGGTAGTCAGGGCTTCTGCTGTATTTTTTCCCTTTATATCTTTTCTGTATTTTTCTTCTGAACCTTCCCCCCATTTTTTCCTACATTCAGCATAAAGTTTAGTTTGGGATATTTTTTTTTTCAAATTAGTTTTAGCAAATTTTTACTCCTTGTATGAAAACTCAAATTCTCCTGCATCTCTTCCCTCCCCCCAAAAAGCAGCCCTTTAATGAAAACACTTTTACGTATGTCCCAGTGTTATGGCACTGCACCTTAATCATGTACTGAATATAAAATGCTGTCAACTCATACCATAATATTAAAAACACAAACCAAATGCTTAGAGAAAGGGACAGTTGCAGTAAAACATTATCCCATAATGTTTAGAGTTTGCCATTATTATTGAAAAGCCAAGTTAATTTCCCCAGCCTGATCATTTGTTACAGTTACACACTTTTCAGTGGGTGCCTGTGGTAGTATTTTTTCCAGGGAGAACAGCTGTAATTGACACCTTGTAAATTTTCTGATAGACAAATATCAATGTAATGATGTGGTTTTACTCCATTGTACCATATTATAATTCTGAATCCACGGAATGCTAAATGTTTTCCTGGTTCTGCTTTTCTATGACAAATTTTCTCCAATTTATAAGTTACTTTGTAAGTAACATTTTTATTTACTATCCCACTTCTAACTGTATAAAAATGTACCTAAGGTCCACTGGAACATATCACCAAATCCAAGGATTAATTTCACAGTGTAAATATATTCTGCTTGAGAACCTATGCTATCGTTTACCATTTGCATTGTTTAATTCTTGCAATAGCATAAGGATACAGATAGTTCAAAGCATTTAAAGTTCCCATCCTTAACATAAAGTACTAGGAAAAAGTACCAACAGTGTTTAAATGAACTTTGTCAGATATTGCACTGTGCATGCTTGTCTGCTGGTGGACACAATTACATACAGCAACACTTTTTGTCTTATATTACAGCACTTATTCTTTTTATTTTCAGCCTTTGACATTTTAGGAAGAAGTTATCCCATCGCTTACCTTGTTAGATGCCATCTCACTGACTGATCGGTAGGTCTGAATGGTTTCGAGTTGATCTAAACACCAGTCTAATTCTTCCAGCGTTTCCATTGCTAATTTTTGATAAGATTCTTCTGCAAATAAACACACAGACATGTAGTTAGGCTTGAGCGGCTGCAGACTTTCCATGGTAGAGTCACTGACACAGCTGGAGGCAGCACTACTGTAGGTGGTACAATGCTCCTTCATCATGCGGTCTGGGTACTTCTGCTCCAGGCTCCAGGAGGAGAACAAATCAACTTACGTCCTTCCTGTGAATGGCTGTCCCCCACCCCCCTTTTCTTTTTTTTGGCTTTGAAGATGAGATGTCGGTAATACATCAACAAACTTCCTCTAAAAAGGGGGTGTGGGAGGAATGCTCTCTGACAGACTCATCTGCATGTATGTGGATTAAGATTGCACGCTAATAAAAGCAGTTCCTTGTAAGCAAGTTTTTTTCCCCTCCTCCTAAGCCTTACTCATCACAGCGTTTCTTGTCTGAAGTGATGACATTTTTAAAAAAAAAAAGTAAAATGTCATTAAGTGAGATGGAAGCAAGTGACTTGCTTCAGTTACTTTTTTCTCAGAAGAAACAAGCTACGCTCTTTTCAAGTAAAATGAAAAAGAAACCAATTGTTGTCAGTAAATCTTTAAGCAATGCAATCACTGAGGGTATTGTACGTGTGTGATCTTTGAGTAACTTTTCCATGCGGTAGTACTGCCTCAAACAAGGTTAGGAGTACAGTTTGTTTGGGTGCTACATGAGAGCCCTCTGATAGGGATACAATCAGACAGAAACTTTATGGGAGTACTGGATGAGCGATTGACTCTATTGGTTAAAGGGAACGATGCTTCTCTTGTTTTACTAAACAAAGTTAAAACTTCCCTTTGGTCTCAGCCAAGATCATAGGGAAATTATGAACTGGATTCTCAGATGGAAACAGAAATGAGCTGTCTCTGCTTTTGCTAATATTGTATTCCTCTCGATTTGTAAGTGTTTCAACTAGAAAAGCATAAATCTCCTGGAAGAATTGCTAAGCAGCTCTCAAGATAAAAATAAAGGTTTACACACTTCACTATGGCTCATAAAAATAACTTCAGACCCTTTAAATATAACTACCTACCATACCTATTGACCGAAAGGGACACACACATACCAATACATATCTTCCTCAGTTCAAGGAGTCAGGATTTTAAATGATACCGGTTAAAGCAAACTGCAATCATAATAGAGTGAATAGAACTCTAGACTTCTACTGACTTAGAAAAATATACACACACTATAGGCCCTATTCAGCTCTGTGAGTGCAACTTTTACCACTTTGTGCTGGAGGTTGTGGATGTGCTGAAAGAAGAACTGGTCTAGAGGGAGGGGCAGGAGCAGTAGTGTCACTCTCCCTTGGCAAAAAGAAGAACAGGAGTACTTGTGGCACCTTAGAGACTAACAAATTTATTAGAGCATAAGCTTTCGTGGACTACAGCCCACTTCTTCGGATGCATATAGAATGGAACATATAATGAGGAGATATATATACACACATACAGAGAGCATAAACAGGTGGGAGTTGTCTTACCAACTCTGAGAGGCCAATTAATTAAGAGAAAAAAACTTTTGAAGTGATAATCAAGCTAGCCGAGTACAGACAGTGTGATAAGAAGTGTGAGAGTACTTACAAGGGGAGATAGAGTCAACATTTGTAATGGCTCAGCCATTCCCAGTCCTTATTCAAACCGGAGTTGATTGTGTCTAGTTTGCATATCAATTCTAGCTCTGCAGTCTCTCTTTGGAGTCTGTTTTTGAAGTTTTTCTGTTGTAATATAGCCACCCGCAGGTCTGTCACTGAATGACCAGTGGGAGCAACTTTACATTTTGGCAGGGATTCCAAAGGGTTCTCACCAGTGGTGGCTCCCTAGCAGTTGCCCTGAATCAATGCATCGTTCAGCTGCCCTGGCTCCATTTCTTTCTGAGCCACCATGTTTACGGAAAAAAGAACGAGGAGTCCTTGTGGCACCTTAGAGACTAACACATTTATTTGAGCATAAGATTTCGTGGGCTAAAACCCACTTCATCGGATGCATGCAGTGGAAAATACCTTTTCCGATGAAGTGGGTTTTAGCCCACAAAAGCTTATGCTCAAATAAATGTGTTAGTCTCTAAGGTGCCACAAGTACTCCTGTTCTTTTTGCTGATACAGACTATCACAGCTACCACTCTGAAATGTGTCACCATGTTTATGGAGTGTACCAACTGGCTCTATGCCCCTTCGTTTGCAGCATTGCACCCTCCACACCAGATGGCTCACTCACTGCTGGGGTGTGAAATAGGTTTCCACTAGCTTCTGGTTCTACAGCTACTGCACATAGGGCCTGATCCAAAGCACTCTGAAGTCAACAGAAGAACTCCATGGGACCTTGAATTACAGATACAACTAGTCGAATGGCTCAGATTTCAATCTCAGTTACACCAGTGAAGTCAGTGCAATTACTCCAGATTTACGCCAGTATAAATGATTGTTTGTTAAATTATTATTATTTGTGCTGTGGTGGTGCCCAGCACCCCTGTTGTGCTGGGTTTGGCATATACAGTAACAGATGCTCTCTGCCCTGAAGAGATTACAATCTAATTTGAAGAATCATAGAGTAAATGAGTGTGAAACAACAGGAAGGAATGGAGAGTGGGATGGAAAAGGGTGATATGATCATGAGGCTGCATAGGGAAACTACTGCACAGCTCAATAATACTGGCCAAGAAATCAGAATCTTGCCCACTGACTTAATTTGCTGCCCTCTTATTAGGGAGTAGTCCCACTGAATTCCAAAGGCTCTTTTGTTTATGCATATCTGTCTACCACTCCACATGGATAAATCCTCTTCCTTATCAACCATGTCCACTGTGTATTTTAAATATATTAATAAATGCATATGCTGTATATGTTCAACCACTCAAAGCTCAATAGGAGAAAGCAAACACTATAGAAGAATAATTTCTCACTGAGCAAGAAATACTTTAAAGCACTGATTCTATGACACAGGTCCCTTCTAGTCCTACATTCCAATAAAATAAAATACATTTTGGTGTAAAGAAGAGCTAATACTCAATTTCTTTTTTATACTTACAGAGCTACAAATCTATTGGAAGTAACCTCCTCTTGCACACTTCTGTGGAATTCAAGTAAAAAAAATAGCTGGAACTAGCCACAAAATACAACAGTAGAACTTCCGTGAACTTTCCTCCCCAACCTGCAAACTCCCTATCAATGAGCAGATAAGTAAAACAATTTTAGTGAGAGGTTTCAAGTTTCCTCAAAATGAAAAAAAAAGTCTCAAATTCCCTCTAGAATCACAGAAGATTGGGGTTGCAAGAGACCTCAGGAGGTCATCTAGTCCAACCCCCTGCTCAAAGCAGGACCAACACCAACTAAATCATCCCAGCCAGGGCTTTGTCAAGCCAGGCCTTAAAAACCTCTAAGGATAGAGATTCCACCACCTTCCTTGGTAACCCATTCCAGTACTTCACTACCCTCCTAATGAAATAGTATTTCTTAATATCCAACCTAGACCTCCCCCACTGCAACTTGAGACCATTGCTTCTTGTTCTGTCATCTGCCGCCACTGAGAACAGCCAAGCTCCATCTTCTTTGGAACCCCCCTTCAGGTAGTTGAAGGCTGCTATCAAATCCCCCCTCACTCTTCTCTTCTGTAGACTAAATAAGCCCAGTTCCCTCAGGCTCTCCTCATAAGTCATGTGCCCCAGCCCCCTGATCATTTTTGTTGCCCTCTGCTGGACTCTCTCCAATTTATTCACATCCTTTCTGTAGTGGGGGACCCAAAACTGAATGCAATACTCCAGATGTGGCCTCACCAGTACTAAACAAAGGGGAATAATCACTTCCCTCGATCTGCTGGCAATGCTCCTACTAATGCAGCCCAATATACCATTAACCTTCTTGGCAACAAGGGCACACTGCTGAGTCATATCCAGCTTCTCGCCCACTGTAATCGCCAGGTCCTTTTCTGCAGAACTGCTGCTTAGCCAGTCGGTCCTCTAAATGAACAAGTTTCTATTTTTTAATAAACTCAACAAGGAGAACAAAGTGATTTTAGGAGCAGATGCACAAAAAGCCCAGCCAGATACGCTTAATAGAAATTCATTATTACTAAGGGCAATTATCTATAAATATCACTATAATTTACAGCCTAACTTCAGTTTTCTGAGCAGGAGGTGGAATCATGGCCTACTCAAATATATAGAGTCAGAATGCTTCTATATCCCACCTACTTAGAATATCTTGCACCTTTCTAAGAATAATTAAATAAAATTTTAAAAACCACGAAGTTTGGAAAGTTGAATATTCTTATGTAATAATTAAAACAAAAACTAAATCTGCTTTTGTTTTACTTGCCCTATCATTGTTCCAGCAACCTTCAAATGGCCCGAAACATGGACTTAGCTCATATAACTCAAATTCAAGTCAAACTTCACCAAATGTGGGCGTATTGGGATCTGGTTACAATGACCTGGCTAAGTGTGAGGTACTGTGGTGCTAACGGTGCTAGGTTCTATTTCTACTGTGTCATGGGGAGAGAGGTTGTTACACAGAGTTTTGGTTTGGCCCATTTAAGTTAAGCCTTCAGGTTCAGATCCAGACTTGTCAAAGTTCATAGGTGTTTGGATCCAGTCTACTTCTACCGGCCACTGTAATTTAATTTATTTTCCATTTTTCTTTTAATTTTTCATCCCCCAGAAAGTTGTGCAAGAACCCCAGGACAGTGTAAGAACCTATACAGAACAGAATAGAATTCTAAACTTCAGGACTGCGGTACCCATTCTTCCTGGGACCACAAAAGGATCCACCCATGCCCATCACCTTTCTAAGGTAAATTGAGTTTCATTTAGTTGCATGAGCCAGAAAATTGAAACTCTGTCCACCCTGTATGAATATGGAAAATCTCATGCTCTGTTCATAATAGCATTGTTGTGCAAAATTATCCTTCCTGCTCACTGTTGTGCTGTGTGCTATATGCTGATTGATTGGTTGCTGTCCTCCACCCTCAAGGTGGCTGCATTTCAGCTGTGCTGAATGGATATAATTTGTGAAGCACTCTTGGATCCTTCAGGCTGAAGGGTGCTATGCAAATAAAAAATATGACTATCAGATCATTACTAATGATACTTGCAAGGAAAACATTTAAGGGGCAATAAATACAACAGGACCTGAATTCCTAAAAAAAAAAATTGGCAATTTTAACACTTCATTTAAGTCTGACTAAAACACTAGCCATTTAGATAGACAAGCATACAACATTTGTCAATAAAAATATAAAGAGGTCTTAGTAAGTACCATAGTATGTAAAAACGTTCTTTATCTTATTTTTTTACAGACTATTTAGTACCCAATCCAGCAGAAAGTGTGCTTAGTTTTCTAAAGCACAGAAAATAGTGCTCTTATCTTATTCTCTTTCTTCATACAACCTAATATTATCTGCTTTTTTGAAACAGCTGCAGATTGTGAAGATAATAATTGGCAGAGCAACAAAATTATGTCCGGATCTTTTGTCCAAGAAAGTGCTACCTAAAATGATGAATTTACTAAAAGGAATTTGGGCTGATATTGTGTTATGTTACTGGTTAGCTTTGCCAGGTATTTCTTAAGTTCCTCAGGGTCCCCTAGTCTGGACTAATCTAAATAACCTTGCGTTATCTGTAAGTCTGCCACCTCACTGTTCCCTGTCAAAGGTATTAGGGAAGCACTAGTTGAAGTTGCATAGTTAAGGCTGAGTTTGCATTTTAGAGCAGAGATTCAACAGGTTTGTTAGGTATGAAGACAGCAATACATCCCATAGCATTCGCCCTGAGCACACAGTGGATTTCTGAGAATTTACAAGTAACTCCATTAATTAAAGAGTTAACATTAACTGAAAAATGGGTCCTTTAAGAAATTTAGCACCTTGTATTGCACCATTTTTTGTCCCAAATGATCTTAAGAATATGGACTCTTCTAACTTCCTATATAGTTATAACTTGCTGAAATCTTATGGATTAGCTACACTTGAAAGATTTTTTTTAAATATTAATGGTCATTTTTTGCTATTAGTCTTCATAAGTGAAATTGTCTTCTATAGCAGAGGCCAATGGCCCATGATCTACAGAGAATTAAAAACCACTTTGTCTTCTTTGAAAAAGGTTGCTATCTTCTCCTGTGCTCAATGGAACTGAGCCAACTGTCCTCCCAGTTACAATGCCCTCTTTCAAAATGGCCAGTGCCTCCTATTGTTCCCAATAAGAATTCATCCAAGCGCCATCAGGGAAGGTGCCCAGGATGCCACCTGAGTGTAGCTCTAACCACTCTGCATTACTCCAGAGACTATGGCAAATCAGCCAGAAGCTGGAGCTAAAAGTTAATAATAAATAATCATTTTCAGGTTGATAAATAATAAAATTCAGGTTGATAGTACACATATTTAAATTGTTACAAATATCCTGTGGTAGCATTCTCAAGAGTTTGTTGTTTCTTGTTCTGTATGATATTTTTCATATAACCAACAAAATTCCAAGATAAAAGCTTTGTTACACTGGAGCTAATGTTGAGTAAGTATCAGTAACTTAAAGGTAAAACATTACAGGGATGCTGTTATTATTTAAAAAAAAAAGTATAAAAACCCCAGAAAATCAGAGTTAAGGTTTCAGTGCCCTGCCAGTGCATTACCATACTTTAACATATTTTCATTGCCTTTCCATTTAACCTTAACTCTGCTCTGTAAGGGCACTATACAATATCCACACAATACAATTAATGGACAATAGCATTTATAGTCCCAGATTAGATAAAATTTATTTTTAAAGGAACATTAGACATTTCCCCCCTCTTTTCATCTCATGTCTGGACTATATTATCTATCTATTTTGAGATTTGGTGCAGGGACCATATTTTCCTCTCTGTTCTTAGTACACTGTTGGTGCTAAATAATAAATAAGAGTTAGCGACAGATTAAAATGATTGTTTTATCTGAACTTTGTTTCCCACCACTACTTTTAGGAAGTATACTTCTGGACAATCTCAAAGAACCATCCCTAATGGTTGACTTATTCAAATCAGATGCACTCTGCTAATCTAATGTTTTAAACATGTTGTGCTGAAAACAAAATATGACGCATCTTCATCTCACACATTAAATTGTACTTTTCAGACAAAATGATATTTGTCAGAATCTGTCTGTAGTGTATAGGAATTGGGTAATATCGCTTTAAATGGTTTGGGAGTCTTCTAGCGGGCCTCCCTGTCTTCTGTTGCAGAACACATCAGAACCCTGCCAGAACAGATATAAGTAGCTAGGTTTCTATATTTGCACATAGTTAATAAAGTTATTATTTAGTTATTTGGAATCCAACTGTACCAATGTGGTTTCTCCATATTCTTAATGCTGAGTGGAGAGCAAGGATAGAACAGGTTTACATACCAGATAAATATTTAATGTGAATTGAGAATACATACAAAAAGAAGGGCTAATATAATTTTGTATGGGGAATTGAAGGGGGAACTTGGCTGTTTAGCAGGAGTGTCAAACATATGGCACACATATGGCAGGATCTGAATATGTGGCACACAAATACATAAATACATTTATGTGCCCTATATGTCGTATGCAGCTTGTGCAGAAACTAAGTTTTCATTTAAAAATGAAAAGTAAATTTTGATACCTTGGGGCTGCAGATACAATCTTCCAAACGTAAACCAAATGTAAACTGATGTGACTTCTGCCTGAGTCTGCAGACAACTTGAAACAATGACTTCTATATCTCCTACCTGTCCCCTATTCATCTCATTTGAGTGTCAACTCTAAAGGTCCAGTGATGATAATATGACATTAACTATTCTGCTGCTGATCATTTTAGCAATAAAATAGGGAAGGGGATAGGAGTGAAACCATTGAGGAGTGGGAACTGGGATTTGCTGCAGGGATAAAAATACAGAGGGAGGAACAGAGGAGACACACAAGACAAGAAAGGGGAACAACAGAGAGAGGAAGAGGGGAAGGAGGAGAAACAAAAAGCTGAAACAGAAGTGAAATAAGGGGGAGCAGATGTTCTCATTGAGTGATACTCAATGTGACAATGAGGAGCTAAATACAGATGTTTAGTTACTACATGAAGGCTGTGTTCTCCCCTTGATCTCTCTGCAAACCTCCCACTAACATCAATGGGAGCTCTGCTGTTGATTGAGGTGAGTATGAAGCTCTGTCTTTGTATCATGCCTCAGGGACCATGATTAAACCTGGAATCCAGCCTTCTCCTCCAAATGATTTTGATACCCCTGCTATAAAGCATAATGTACTAATTCACTTATCGAGGCAGTTGTACACTTTTTGGATATAATCTTTTGGAATATTGTACAATGTGTCTTGAACTGTATCACATTTCACAGTTTATAGTTGGATCATCATGTTGCATAATCAAGTTCTTGCCAGTAAGATTATTTCCATACTCCAGCTGATGTTTCCATAATTTTTTTCCAGTGCTGTACGTTAAATCATTTTCCAAATATATTAAAAGATAATTAATACTAATATCTAAAAAGAATCCTTTGCAATTCTATTTCTAAGAGTACTTAGCATTTACGTAACACTTTCCACCTTCTCGAGCACTGTGCTAACGTTTATGGTGACGTTTTCTTTACAAAAGTGGCTTTGCTGTCAGTCCAATCAGACGGCAGACCTAACAAGTCCCTATTTGTTTAAAAAAGCAAAATGTCTCATTTATTTCACTTGGCCTTTGAAAAAAAAATTCTCCCACTCCAATGCGTTTTAATGGAATAAAAAGGTGTGTCGCTGTTTTTCTTCCTATTTTTAGTTTGGTACAGCATGGCTGTGGATGATATGTCACTTCTTACTGAAACTCAGTGATGTGTTGGAAGGAGTTCTTGGGAGCAATTTGTTACAATTCTACCACCACATTTCAGGGAGGGTTGCGGGATCATTTCCCAGTCTCTGATAGAATTCACCTTTTCTCTCAATACTGGTAGCAAATCCCTGCCGTTTGCTCATAAAACTATGCCTGATAAGCAATTTCCTGGCTTTGAAACAAGCCAGATTGCTCCACATGTTGGGAGCACTTTAACAACAAATGTTCAAAGGCAAAGGATACTCCCCCAGAAGCCTTAAAAATAGTCTTCATTCCACTCTTCTTCTAATTTTACAAGCTGAAATCTGTGCTACCTACCAATACACTCAGCATATTTTCAGGAACACAGTCCAGATATTTCCACTATGTGCCATTAATGTCAATTTGTTCAGTCAGTGTTTCCTCCCTCCTTGTTTATGGCTATGAAAAAACCCATACTTGTTTAAACAAGAAAAAACTACCTTTGCTCATTCAATATCTGCAAGCACCATTTACTTTCCAAGGCTGTACACAGGATTGGTCACAGGTTAAATGGGGACATTACTGTGGAAGCCGCTTTTCAAAAATATTAGCAACAAAATCAATTTGACAAATGTAATTTGAAACAATTACATTCTTTGTTGAAAACCATCAGCTCTTTCTCCTCCATCTAAATGTATAGTAAGAATAAATGTACAGTGTCCCTGAGTTCTATAAAAGAACTTAAAAATTCATCTGTAGAGGATTACCTTCACCCCGGGGCTGCGGAATGCCATAGATTTGACCTCCTAGCCCCCTGCCTGTCCTTCCTCATCGCCCCTCAGATGCTTCCCCCCCCTCCACCGCAGCCTGACTCTCTGGGACTATGAGCCCCTTACACCTACCGAATTCTCCAAATTTCAGTGAGTGAGCAGGGTTGCAGCACCACTCAGGTTTGGCCTCGCCCATCTTCCATCATGATGGAGGAACAGCCAGGCCAAATTTGAGTGAGCGGCTTTGGGACCTGGCACATACGGTCACAGCACCACTCAGATTTGACCTGACCAAAAACTGGTCAGGCCATGGCTCGGGTGGACCCCACCTGGCCCTGCAGCCTATGTCTTCATATCTAGCCTACTGACTTGGCCCCATCACAATTTTCTCAGCATGAGACCTGGTTGTGAAAGTGGCCTTGGGACTTTTCAACTATTTACATTTTTAAAAGTTTTTGGATAAAACCTGTTGCCGGTGTGGTTTTCCCTATGGATGAGTAAACCAGTTCACAGAAAGGGCTCCAATTCCTACTCCATGCCATTGACTTCAACAGAAGCAGGGGCAGGCCCAAATTAAGAAATGATCTGAGATGTCACTCAAACATCAAACTTCACTCAAAGTGATTTTGTTGTTGTTATTGAAGTGAATCTGGTTAAATTTTTAATATATTCCTTTGCATTTTCATGACTCTGGACTCTCTGGTTCTAGCTGAAAGTGGAATGGGAGAATGGTTGCTTCACTGGGGCTCAGGCAGGCCACTAAAGTTGCATGGAGAGAGGGTGCAGCTCTCACTTCTGCATAGTACAGCATAAATCAGTAAAATCTATTTATTCCTGTCTGAATATTTGTGACATCAGAACAGAATTTTCAGAAGCCTTCTTGCTCCATCACTGACTTTGAGCACTCAGCAGCTGACCACCCAATAATCGTACACAGTCTATTCATGCCCTCGCTATTCATTCCCTACTAAGATGAGCTGCCACCATTCCTTCCACTATAACGTCTCTGAAGTTATTCCCATCTCTATGCCTGATGTGACCAAAGTATAGTAGTTTACTCCTGCTGATTTCCTACTGCAGGGTCTGCTTCTCTCCAATAGCATTTCTAATATAAGCATTCATCTTCTTTTCTGTCCAGGAGATACACAAGAGTGTTCACCAGCACCACCTCTCAAAAGCCTCAATTTTCTTCTTACCAGCAGCATTAATCCCACAACCATGGGAAATTAATAGTCCAACATGGCTCCAAATAACTAAGTATTCAGTGTACCAACCAATAGGCTTTCAGAGTCTGATATTGCTAACGGTTACTTTCAAGTGTCTTGTTATGAGATTGACCTCCAGTTTTGAAGATGTGAAATTGTGGGCACAAATATTTGCAGACTCAATATAGGGCTATTAGACATCTAAATCCCTGATTGAGTCTGCTAATTCTGCAAAAGGAAAAGCAGATACCTTTGCAGGATTGTAGTCTCACACTTAATTTTAGACACATATAACTTTGGTTACAAACATGTACCCACAGAAGTACTGGGAGCATAAGCTTTCGTGGGTAAGAACCTCACTTCTTCAGATGCAAGTGAGGTTCTTACCCACGAAAGCTTATGCTCCCAGTACTTCTGTTAGTCTCAAAGGTGCCACAGGACCCTCTGTTGCTTTTTACAGATTCAGACTAACACGGCTACCCCTCTGATACTAAACATGTACCCAGTTATTTGTCTCCATTCAAAGAGGCCAGTGGTCACAATTTTAATAAAATATGTAAAATTCTTTTTAAATGTCAAAGTTGTTTTCTGTTAGAAACATTCAGAGAACAATTTTCCAACTTGGAGATTTAATAATGTGGAGACTGCAATCTGTAATGGTTCTCAAACCATTTGCAGTATATCCTTTCTGCCAATGAATAGTAAATTGTATATTGTGCCCGTATTACATCTTCTGGGTATTATTCTTAATTACATCCTAGATGCAATAAATTTTAGTTATTTATAATATAAATCACTTCAAAGTTTGAGAGTCCTTCCTACACATGTATTTCTGCATGTTATTTGTTAAATAGTTCAAATCTGCATATGTACAACAGCAATTCAGGCATAAAAACTAATGTTTTATTTTGAATTTAAAACAAAATTTGCCTAAGAAGGTCTAATGTCTAATCTGATCTTTTTAATACCTGTCCATAGATCTGATTGCCAGATGGATGCAAGTGTCTGATTTCAAACTTGAGACTTAGGTGCAGAGCCAATCACCAACTAACCATTAAAATGTTCTTCTAAGTACAAAACTTCATCAAACTTCTAAAAAATCCAACAGACTCAGAAAGAAGGCAAATTTTACTTCTCTATTCTAGCTTGATCATCAAACATGAAGTTTACCTGACCCTCTGAATCTAACATATCATACATAGTAGCAACAAAGTATTTCAAGTATGAACAATACACCCTGCAGAATGGGTGCTAATTCACACTAGAGACTGGAAGACTGTAGCGGGATGGTTACCCGCTCCTGCCCTGTGGGGCTAGAAACAGCCTAGGAGAGGGCTGTGTCTGGGGCAAGAAGCCTGGGCTCATTGGGGGGAAAGTAGGCTCAGCTGGGGCCATGCCCCAATCAGGCCCAGCTGGCCCCTATAAGAGGCTATGAGCCAGAGGCCCAGGCAGTCTCCCTCTGTCTGTAGAGGGAGAAGGGCCTGGCTGCAAGGTGCCAAGAAGGGAACCTAGATTGGAGCAGGGCTGGGGAAAGGCCTAGGGAGCCGGGGAGCTCCGGCCTAGGAAAGTCCCAGGCTGCAGGCCTGGTAAGGTATTGGGTTGCAGGGGACAGCCCGTGGGTAGGCAGAGGCAGCAGGTCCGAACCCCCTTTTCCTGTGATGAGTGGCTCACATTGCAGCCCGCCCCAGTGAGCGGGGGGCTAGATGGGGACTGGCAGTAGCTGAACACTGAGGAGAAGTGGGGATAGTGGGTGGGGGTTCCCCTGGGAGGGGGAGACCCAGGACCGTGGGGGTACTGCCAGGGGGCAGCACCCAGAGAAAGGGGCACCGGGGTCCTGGGAGGGACATGGGGGCGGATCACCGGCCTGCAGAGGGCACTCCCAAGGCTGGGAGAGCTAATTCCTGAGGACAACCAGCAGGAGGTGCCGCGGCAGTGGGTCAAGCTCCTTACAAAGATCCTTAGTGAAGTACTGAATTTCATGAATTAAGCTTTGGCTGCACTACATTACAATTGCGAAGTATTTTTTTTTTAAATGTGCAGCATGTCCCTAGGGTTAAACACAGTTAGGAATTAACATTTGTTCCTTAGCTACACTACAGTTAAAAATCATGCTAAACCATGCTTAGCAGCCGTACACACCCACACAACCAGAAAAAAAAGGGTTTCATGTTGAATCTGAATTACAAAAACCTAATCCACCACCTGGATCCACCCAGATGTCATTTGCTGACAACACTGTGATTCAGCTAAGCACTATTTACATTCAAGTCAGGGTGCATCTTAGACATGTGATTTGGAAAGGAAAGGGTGGCTTAAGCTACCTGACATGAGGGCAGGGTTTAGTTTACCAGTTAATTAAACTCAAATTGAAAGACCTGCATCTGAAACACCCTTCTTTCACTCTCAACAAAGGAAACTGAATCACAGTTTATTTACCCTCCTTTAATAAAGAGACACCCATTACTTTGTTCAGTAAGAATTACCAGTCAATGTCTAGCATCATTCTCAAAAAGTTAACTTGTCTTTCTCAGGGCTTGTCTACACTAGACAGTTGTCAACAAAACTTTTGTCTTTCACAGGTACTTAAAAAGTCCGTCTCCGCCCCCCTGCTCCCCACCTCCGCAAAAGACAAAAGTTTTGCCACAAGTGGCAGTGTAAACAGAGCAGGAGTGCTCTCCTGACGACAAGGCTAATGCCGCTCGTGGGGCTGGAAGTATTTTGTCAGCAAAAATGCTGACAAAATACCGACAGACAGTGTTTACATATGCTGACTTCTAGCGACAAGGCTGTGTTGCAGAGTTACAGTGCCGGCAGTTACAACACCACTCACACAGCGCTGAAGGGAAACCGCCGTTGTGGGTTCACACTGTCATCTGCCTGTGCAATAGCATGTTCACACTTGTGGCACTTACAGTGGTATTTGGAGCGGTGCACTCTGGGCAGCTATCCCACAGAGCATCTCTTCCTCTTCTGCCGCTAAGAGTTGTGGGAAGGCAGAGGGGATGATGGGGCATCCTGGGTCCTGTCCCAATGCCCCATGATGCATTGCTTTGCATCCCAGCAATCCCAGTGCTTCCGTCCAGCGCCATCTTTCAACAGTTTATGTACTGCATGCTCTGCTCTGCCTCTTCGGTCTGCAGGAATGAATCCTGCACTGTTGACCAATATGCTGCTCGCTCTCACTAACATGTCACGAGTGGCAGTGAAGTTATTCCTTAAAATACAAAGGCAAGAGCCAGGGCCGGCTCCAGGCACCAGTGCAGGAAGCAGGTACTTGGGGCGGCTAAGGGAAAAGGGCGGCACGTCCGGCTCTTCTGCGGCGGGTCCCTCAGTCCTTCTCGGAGGGAAGGACCCGCCGCCAAATTGCTACCGAAGAATAAAGCGGCGGCGGTTGAGCTGCCGCCGAAGTGTCGCTGATTGCAGCTTTTTTTGTTTGTTCGCCACTTGGGGTGGCAAAAATGCAGGAGCCGGCCCTGGCAAGCGCAGTTCGACATTGATCTCACCATGTGTAGTAGCTATGACACAAGATTGCTGTGACATTCATGGAGGTGCTGACCACAGTGGAACGCCGCTTTTGGGCTCGGGAAACAAGCACTGAGTGGTGGGATCACATCGTTATGCACATCTGGGATGACGAGCAGTGGATGCAGAACTTTCGGAGGACAGCCACATTCATGGGACTGTGTGATTAGCTCGTCCCAGCCCTGCGGTTCAAGGACACAAGAATGAGAGCTTCGCTGCCATTGTAGAAGTGCGTGGCGATTGCACTGTGGAAACTAGATACTCCAGACCACTACCGATCAGTTGCTAACCAGTTCGGAGTGGGAAAGTCGACCGTTGGACTCGTGTTGACGGAAGTATGCAGGGTCATTAATCGCATCCTGCTCCGAAAGACCATGACTCTGGGCAACATGTGTGACATTGTGAAGGGCTTTGCACAAATGGGCTTCTCTAACTGCGGAGGGGCGATAGATGGCGCACATATTCCAATTCTGGCACCAGACCACCTAGACACCGAATACGTTAATCGGAAGGGGTTCTCCTGGCGCTTGTGGATCACTGTGGACATTTCATGGACATTAACACAGGCTGGTCCAGAAGGTGCATGACACATGCATCTTTTGGAACACTGGCCTGTTCAGGAAGCTGCAAGCAGGGACTTTCTTCCCAGACCAGAAGATCACCATAGGGGAAGTCGAAATGCCCATTGTGATCCTGGGAGACCCTGCCTACCCCTTAATGCCATGTCTTATGAAGCCCTATACAGGGCATCTTGACAGCAGCAAGGAGCAGTTCAACAACAGGCTCAAGTGCAGAATGACTGTTGAACATGCTTTTCGACATTTACAGGCCGACTGGCACTGCCTATATGGAGGCTGGACCTGGCTGATGACAATATTCCTATGCTTATAGCCGCGTGCTGTAGGCTCCATAATATTTTTGAAGGGAAGGGTGAAAGCTTCACTCAGGGCTGGACCAGGTTCAGTGCCTGGAGCCTGAATTTGAACAGCCAGAGACCAGGGCTATTAGAGGGGCCCAGCGTGGGGCCATAAGGATCAGGGATGACTTGAGGCAGCAATTTGAAGCTGAAAGCCACTAATATTTGTTGCTGTGCTCGGGTGTACAGTGCTTGTAATGCTAGGAGGTGATTGTGATTGGTGCAGACGATGCACTACGGTTTAAGAAAATTGCCTGCTTTGCAGGGCTCTGTTTGCTTTCAATTAATGGAATAAAGATTGCTTTCAAACCAAAACAATTATTTTATTAAAAAACAACAACAGCACACAAACAAAAAAACACATCAGCACTGAGGAGGATGGGGGAAGGGAAGGTCCCAGGAGGAGGTGGGGTCCTGGGACAGTTAAAGATTTGTGTAGTCCAGGTATCATATCCAACCTTGTCCTTTGGAGTACAGTGCAGCGGGTACTGTACTTCAGCAGGGCCAAACAGCAGAGGGACAGGTGTTGAGGGTAGTGGGAGTCCACAGGGCTGGACTGTGACGGGGCAGGAGTGGAATGCAGCAGGTGCAGATTAGAGCCAGGAAGTTGATAAGAGTGTGTTGGCGGTGTTTGGGGGGCGCATGGGAAAGAATTTTGTGACAGCAGCTGCAGGGGAGGGCGGGCGCGGAGCTGCTTGGTTTGCAGTGCTAGTAGTGCCTGGAGCAGTCCGCTTGGCGCTCCCTAACTTTTAAGAGCCACTTCATTCTGGCGTGCCGCGTTCTCCTTTTGGTCCCTCTTCTCGCTGTCCCGCCACTCCTTCAATTCTTGTTTTTCGGCCGCAGAGTCATCATGACATGATGCAGAAAGTCCTCCTTAGTTCTTCGTGGCCACTTTCTAATTCTGCGCAGCCGTTCCGCTGGCGATAACAAAGAGGGAGGCTGGGCTCCCAAGGTCATATCTGTGAAGCCAAAATGCAACATTTTACAGAAGCAGTATTATTTGCAACAGAGAGATCACTGATTCAGTGATTTAAAACACAGCCACTATTTACATACCTGTCACTAACTGGCTGATCCCAGGCAAGCACACGAGTCACAAGACCCCCAAAATGGTGAGTAATCGCAGGGACAGGGGAAATCAGTGTTCCAGGACCGTACTGCACACTGGGCACGTGGCTCTTGGGGAGAGCCAGCACGGGCGGGGGGGACAGGACACGACTGATAATCCTTACTGTCCCTACATTTTCCACAGGCTGTGTTCATTATGGAAGATATCTCGCTGCTGAGGGTGAGCAGGGAATCAAGGGAGGGTCTTCTCGAAGACT
Source organism: Trachemys scripta elegans (assembly GCF_013100865.1). NCBI lineage: Eukaryota > Metazoa > Chordata > Testudines > Emydidae > Trachemys > Trachemys scripta. The sequence goes on from NC_048305.1 coordinate 90,118,210, forward strand.
ACAGCTTTCACCCTGGCTCTTATGCGGCTCACCTGTGTGCAGCAATGGTCCCCCATTTCCCCGTGATGGCAGAGTGGCACAGGAAAGTTACCGTTAATGGGGCAAGGAACAAAGCAGCTCTGCCAAAGAACCTGCAGCAGCGGACTGCCCAGTATCTCCATGAGAGTTTCATGCAGATCTCTGAGGCAGATTCAAGTGAGGGAGTCAATCAACACCCTGTTCCGCCGCTCTTACTAGGCATGTGGTGGGACGCGCTGTGACGTTGCACTCTATGATTTCATGAAAATATGCTAATGAGTGTAAATATAACTGGAATATGCTTCATGCAAAAGGTCTGTTGTAAGGTATCATTACAAAGCTTATAATCTACTGAGTGTGGACATCCTATTTGTATAAATGTAACGCACTTGTATCTGAAACTAGAAATATGAAATATAACTCTGAGGGCCTATTGTAATTATGCAAAGTGTGGGCCATTAATGGTGGTTTGGAATCTTGATGGCTCCCATTAACCAGGACCATTGTCTGTAGATGGCTCTGTTTTACTTGTAAGTCTTCCTGTATACATGTGTGCTGGCAAGTGGGTTAATGAATCCTACAGTGATATCTGATCATATCACCCAAACTGGAATCCATCTTTAACCTGGTGCTTTTCCATTGAGAAGGAGGGGTGGGAACCCAGAGAGGAACAAAGGATTCCCGCCTTCATGCAAAAGATATATAAGTGGGTAGAACAGAACAAAGGGGGCGGCCATCATGAGAAATCCCATAGCTGCCACATGAGCTGGAACAAGAGCTGTACCAGGGGAAAGAACTGTGCCCAGACTAGGAAGGCATCCAGTCTGTGAAGGAAACTTATTGAAACATCTCTGAGGGTGAGATTTTATCTGTATTCAGTTTTATTACTGTACTAGGCTTACACTTGCGTGTTTTACTTTATTTTGCTTGGTAATTCACTTTGTTCTGTCGGCTATTACTTGGAACCACTTAAATCCTACTTTCTGTTTTAAAAAAATCACTTTTTACTTATTAATTAACTCAGAGTATGTATTAATATGGGGGAGGGGGCAAACAGCTGTGCATACCCCTCTAGCAGTGTTATAGAGGGCAAACAATTTATGAGTTTACCCTGTATAAGTGTTAAAGACAGGAACACTTCTTAAGCTGCTTTCAGTTTAAACCTACAGCTGTTAGGGGACATGGTTCAGACCTGGGTCTGGGTTTGCAGCAGGCTAGCGGGTCTGGCTCAAACCAGGCAGGGCACTGACATCCCAAGCTGGGAGGGCAGGGAAAGCAGGGGCAGAAGTAGTCTTGGTACATCAGTTGGCAGTTCCCAAGGGGGTTTCTGTGATCCAACCAATCACACGCGCATCATATAGACACAAGTCTGCTTTCTGCAACCCTCCTGCCCCCAACAACTTGCTTCAGTGATTCCCAAACTCAAATCCACTTACCAGGGGCCTCCTCTCCTGTTTGTGCTTCGCTAACATCCGACAGCTGTGACTGGCTAGCCTTCTCCGGGATAGAGAAGAACTCCTGGCGGCATGCATCTCTGACCTCTGAGTCGTCCTCTGCCTCTGGGTCCCCGTCCCCCTCCACTTCCTCGTCCAAGATTCCCTGCTCCTGGCTCGGTCCACTCTCGACTGGCACGCTAGCCACCGCAGTATCCACAGTGACCTTTGCAGTGGAGGTGGGGTCACCACTGAGTATCACATCCAGCTCTTTGTAGTACTGGCAGCTCGTGGGCGCAGTCCCAGAGTGGCGGTTTGCCTCCCGCACTTTGTGGTAGGTGTTCCACAGCTTCTTCACTTTGACCCTGCACTGCAGTGTGTCCTGGTCATGGCCCCTTTCTGTCATGCATCGTAAAATCTGTCCATAGGTATCATAATTCCTATGGCTGGAGCACAGCTGGGACTGGACAGCCTCCTCTCCCCAAATGCTGATGAGGTCCAGCAGCTCGGCATTGCTCCAAGTGGGGGATTGCCTGGTGAGTGGAGCAGGCATGGTGACCTGGAAAGATGCGCTGAGACCACTGTGTGCGTCACCGAACAAACAGGAAGGGGACTTTCAAAATTCCCAAGGAATTTAAGGGGTGGGCTCATGGTTGGTCACCTGAGGGCAGGGCAGTAGAGTTCAAACTGATGACCAGAGAGGCGACAACAGGCATTGTGGGACACCTCCCGGAGGCCAATCGCAGCACTGTAATCGACCAGGGTGTTTACACTGGCACCGCAGCGCTGTAGTCCCGGCGCAGAAAGCTCTACACCTCTTGTCGGGGTGGGTTTTTTTTTACAGCGCTGCAACTGCACAGTTTCTGCACACTAAGTGGCTGGGCAGTGTGTACACCTCGGAAGTTACAACGCAGAAATCTGCTTTGTGCGCAGAAACCTGCCAGTGTAGACAAGGCCTTAGTGAGTGCGTAGCACATGCACTGAAACAGGTTTATCAACAAATGACATGCCAAAACTTGATAGAACAGGGATTGATGTGGAATATCAATAATTTACTCTTTGCCTTCCGCAGTGGATACGGGTGTGTGTTTACAAAGTGTGTCTATGTTTACATAGTCATACTAGACAATGCTGAGTGAATGATTCACAGTGAATAATTTATTTAATGACTTGAGCCTCTGATTGTGTTATGGACTCTCCCTGCACTGAACGCTATACCCTTGAATGTAATAGTAGTTCTAACTGAGCCAACAAATGCTTTTTAAAATAAAATTACTCTATGGATTGTTTTGAATGTTCACAAAATGCAAAATAAAAGGGGCATCAGCATGACTGTAAGCATTCATTAAAAAGATGGAATGAACCCGTGTTTTGCATGGATCGCAGAGTTGCCAACTGCAAACATTCCAGAGTCGGGCCCCAAAAAAGTCATTCTTTTTTTTATAAAAATAATATGTTTGGTTCTTTTTATTTACCTTCTGCTTTTCAGTCTTTAGGGTACACCTGGGTCACATTTTCAAGCTTTTCTCCTCAACCACATGGGCTAGAAACACACTTTAAAAAATAACGGATATTCTCATAGAATCACATACCTCTAGAAGCTGGAGCTCTAAGAGAGCTACCAAATACCATGAAAACTGGCGACACTGCGGTCACAGTTATATGTAGTGTGTACACTTTTCCTTCTATATGTATGTATGCACAAGCGCACACATAAAGGATATATGTGTGTGCATGCCCACTCAGTTGTACTATCTACCTATAACAAAATGCAAAGCAATAAGTTAATACAGAGTTAAAATTGTCTTTAGCTAGTAAATGCAAAAATTAGTATTCTTACAGCATGTTCCCATGGTTATAATGCACAGAACATCTTGCATCTGAAGAAGTGAGGTTCTTACCCATGAAAGCTTATGCTCTCAATACTTCTGTTAGTCTTAAAGGTGTCACAGGACCCACTGTTGCTTTTTTTTTAATTAATATATTAATACATGTGTCATCAAATAGTAACCGCAAAGTATTAACGTGGCATGGTCAAGTTAATGCTGCTGCAATAATCTTGCTTTGTCTTGCCTTGAAAAAAAAAAGAGCAATGTAATAGATTTTACATTTAAGTTCCATTTTTCAACTTCAAGTAGATATAGTGACTATCCATGTTTAATAATGTTAGTATTAAGAGTGCCAGGTAGATGTTTTAGTTTGCATCCACTGGGGTTAATGCACTATGGGAGAAGCTCAGTTAACAACTGATTAAGGCAAATGGGGGGTGAGGAGGACAAAAAAAACTAAAAATAAATAAATCATAATTTGGCTGCTTTTCTTTAGTTGGAGAACTGTGTAGTCAGGGCAGCAACTCACCTGTTTACACTGCAGTGGCAGCTTGAAAAGCATACATTTAATTGACATTTTTAATGACAATATGGTGGAATGTAACCAATATTATGGAGACACCCTATAAGCACAGGATAGATAGGATTTTCATGCTCAAAATTTTCTGTAGTTTTTTAGTTTAATGCAATGGATCAATTATGCCTCTTACTAGGCTGTGCTAGGGAAGGTGAGGAGGCCCAAACCCAAGCACCTGTAGAACAGGTATAGCCAGTGCTACCCCTTGAGCAACCCTGTGGCATAAGGAGGTGACCCTATTCTCACCCCTCCCAATCACATTTTGTTTGAACCCAGGAATGCTGCCAGTAGCATTGGATGTTCCCATCATTACGCTCCTCACACCTGCAGCTACATTATAACTGCCCCTGTGCAAGTGAGGTAGGAGGGAGCGGGTACGAGGAGCTCTCTGTGCCCTCTCTGACCTTGTTTTTATTTGGCATGGAAGATTTTTCTGCATGTTTCAATGAGACATTTACAGTTTCACTCATACATATTGTCTCCTCATCACACTGAGAAGAACATCTTACAATTCCTATGAAGCTGGCAAGAATATACCCAGAAGAGATGAAGCTTCATAGGTGTTTTACTATGTGGCCACAGAGCATATTTCATAGTGACTTTTCACTCATCTAGAATGTTATTACTCTCCAGCTAATTTGATCACACATGTTTTCCAAAAGGAGATCTATTTGCATACCAAGTATCAAAGATTATGCCAAAAAAAGCCATTTTTTTACACAAGTAAAGTGGGTTTTAGCCATAGGTATTTTTGAAATTGTTAAAACATATTTCTAACTTTGCCAAATAAAATAAATTATATAAAAATCGCCTCTCAGTTGAGACAAGCATGGAATACATTTTGGAAAGGAGTAGCCAGCAAAAACACAGGGTCTAAAACGAAACTTTGCAAACTAATCTAATTATGTTCATTATTTAAACATGTGCTATTATATATATATTGTGTGTGTTTCAGACACACACACAAATGCACACATGCAAAAAACAAAGAGCTAAGTAATAAAACAGTGAGATTTTAAATATCCTAGAATGAAGACGTTCAGACCTTTCCAAAGCAAAGTAGCATTACCTCTTGCATATATAACAGGGTATTTTAATACATAAACATATAGCAATCACCAGTGTGTTGTATTGTTTTTAACATATACAATAAAAAAATAAGTGCTCTCTAACCTCTCCTTTTTGATACAAAGAATTTCTTACCTGTAAGGCTTTTCTTCTATTTTTTTTAAATCCATGCTCTGAGAACTCAGGCAGCTGAATGAATGTTTAGGAAACTCCCCAGAGGAAGTCATTTCTGAGCTGAGGCCAAGTATGAAATATTTAATCTCCAATGATAACTGTATAAGAAAGTTATAAAGTACTGACAAGAAGGGTTTTAGAATGGAGGCACCACTTCACTTTTAACTGCTATGGCCTCTTCCCACCCCGCAGCCAAATACAGCAAACAATATATTATGGCCAACACCTATCAGAAGGGATAGTGACAGTACTTGGATGGTGTCAAATGGAAGTAACAAAATGCAGAAAAGATTTTGTCAGATGTCACTTAGCAGTGATATCATAGAGGAATCAGGGAGTGGGATTTGCCTGCATACTAGAAATATCTTAGGAAGTGGATAGGGAGAAGCAGAAATAGCAAGAGAGGACAGAGCCTAATCTTTGCCTATTAAATGAAAAGGAAAGATTGTTCAGATCTAACTTTTTCTCAGGGAACAAATAGATGATTCGGCATGTTATCATTTCACTGACCAGGCTCAGTTCTTCATTGTCCACAACCACAAGGATTCCTGCATTAATCACAAAAAAACTACTGAAAATGTCTCTATTTACATTCTAATAGAAGTCCCAAGTGGTGCTCTGACAATAAAGTCAATGACCCTGTTAGGAGGAACCCTGAAAGTAAAAAATGAATTTTACGGGAGGACATTTCATAATGAAGTAAGTGTATGTGTCAAATGAGTTTTTGGAGACCAGTCCAATTTACCTGAGCCACGTCAACTATATAGATCGGGGTAGGTAACTTATGGCACGCGTGCCAAAGGTGGCACACGAGTTGATTTTCAGTGGCACTCACATTGCCCGGGTCCTGGCCACCAATCCGGGGGCTCTGCATTTTAATTTAATTTTAAATGAAGCTTCTTAAACATTTTAAAAACCTTATTTACTTTACATACAACACTAGTTTAGTTATATATTATAGACTTATAGAAAGAGACCTTCTAAAAATGTTAAAATGTAATACTGGCATGCGAAACCTTAAATCAGAGTGAATAAATGAAGACTTGGCACACCACTTCTGAAAGGTTGTCGACCCCTGATATAGATTATGGGTCACATTTTCAAATGTGCCTAAGAGTAAAGTGCCTCATTTTGAAAATGGGACTTAGGCTCCTAATTCTTTTAAGTATTTTTGAAAAATCTACCCAACTTTTCATCTTAGTCTAATTTACCTGAAGTCTTTGAATATGAAAATTAAGAAAATAGATCATGAAAGGACTGCAAGAGGGAACTGATTGGAAGTAGCTCGTTAGCCCAGCTGAGTTTTCTGCCAAAGAATGATCTGGGTGCAATGTGAAGATCTATGAGCCATGGCTAACAGAACAGATATTTTAATGTTCTGTATATGTATGATTCTTCTACTCACACATAATCAGGATATCTATTTTCTCTACAATATGCTTGAGTGTGATAGGATGCACATCTTTACTATGGAAGCGGACAGCATCAGTTTCACAATGCTCCCCACTTTTACAAGCATCATGTAAGCCAGTGTTTCTCAACCTTTTTGATAGCAGGGGCCGGTTTGCTGCTTTCCTAAACTGTATCAGGGAAATCTCAGGGAATGGCGCTGATCCCTGGACCGGTTCTTGAGAAACACCAAGTAAGCAATCCCCAAATTCAGCCTTAAATGTTGGGTCCTTCTGAAGGACACCTTTCATGTTAGTAAGCACTAACCGAGTAGAAAGTGTTGGCAAGATTGGGCCCACATATCTCGCATTGTGATACATTCTGTTTTCAGCCATCATGCCTGTCTGTTCAAATTATATTTAATTATAAAATATCATAACTGTTTTCATGGCCAAATACAATATCTTAAAAGCATTACATTTAAATACAGAAGTTTTTAAAAAAGATTTAGTTTGGAATTTTAATCTGTTTTCTTAGAATAGAGGACTCCATGTACTCAAAGGGTAATAAAAGCTACTTTACTGATTCACCTGATTTGAACTTCTTGTTCTTTTATAGCCTTTTAAAGTGAACTAATATGAATATTACCTAGTGGATGAAATTCCAGAGAAGTGGTCACTTAGAGGCAATCAGGTATCCAGCACATTGCAGAGGTGACTTATTTGACATATTTGGTTTTCAAGTGATGCTTTCTAAGTAATCCCTGTCAACTCTGGTGTAGTATTAAATGGCATCCTGCAGAGGTGATGCTTTGGGGGGGGGGGGGGGAGAGGGAGAGGCGCACACAGAGTCACGCCTCCCCTCCCCCTGCCAGAAGTTGCTGCTTGGCTTATACTGAGCATGCTCTGTGACATCTGCTGAAGCTGCTGCCCTCACTCTGCGCTCCCCTCCTCCCCCACCTGCTCCCTTCTATTGGCAGGTAGGGGTGGCCTCTGTAGTCTGGCTATCTCTTGCTGTATAGCACAGGCTAGTCACAGAGCAGAAGCAGAAGTGGCTGTAGGGATAATTAGAAAAGCACAGGTAATTTAAAAAGTCTTATTTTAATGAAAAGGAATGAGCTGCCATGTTTTGTATACAAGCACCTAGTTTTGCATGTTAAACTATAGTACTGACATCACTCTGATAGCTTTATGATAGCATTTGAGAGCTCTCTCTATATTCATTTTTGTTGCATATCAATAATACTACAACCCTGTAAACATTTACAGAAGACAGTTGCCCCTCACTGTCAGGCAGTGACTTAAAAAACCCTCCAACCCACTACCACTTAAAACAGCGATGACATTTTCATTGCATTAATTATCTTTATTAACCTGTCCTGGCCAGTGATTCTGGTTTATTAATGGTCGTGGTTGTGACTCACGAGTTGTGTTTACTCATGCGTTCACAAGGGCTTTGTAAAACAACCCGTTTACAATCACAGAGTAAATCACAGATAAAGGTGGGGCGGAAGAGGGTGATGGCAGTTAATTTAAAGTGGCACTTTGTTTTGACAGCTTTGAATATTCCATGTTAGCTCTTTCACGTGCTGATCTCCAGTGCCGCGTCTGTGCAGCAGCAAACTGGTGGCCCTGTTTGAACGCTGTCATCACACACTGGAATGGTAGCATTTTATGAGCGATGTACTTGGAATACAGGGTATAATTGGAACACATTTTGCCTCACATGCAAGTACCAGGTACATTCAGCACTGAGGAATGAAACCAGCTGTTACCCAGTGTCACATAGGGAGTAGTTTACCATGAGCTTTCTTAAAATGCACAGCTATGGATAAAGGTTTGAGTTCTGTGCCGATGCTACCTTCAAGACTATGGGCTGAGTCCTTGGTCTGGATCTGGCTGCTGTGTATTGCTGAGTTTGTGCAAAGCAGCCAGAAAGTGTCCCTAAAGGGGAGTTGAGGATTATCCCTCACACAGGAAACCCCGGGTGGCACGCAGCTGGTGTAGGCCTGTTGAGGCTGGCTTTACGCTCTAAGTTGCTAAGCTTATAAGTTACTGAGAGCCATTTCAGTCCCCATGATGACCCAGTGCCTTAAAGCCAACTTTCTTCCCAATCTCCTCAGCTGTGCCAAGCATAAACTAAAATTCTAAAGGCTCAATCCTACAAGCATGGGCGGTGTGTGAACCACAGGCTGGGGGAGGCTAGCTCCCAGCCCTGGCCTTTCTGCCCGAGGCCCCGCACCTTCTGCACACTCCCACCTGCTGGAGCCGCCTCACCATGGACACCGGCCCCTACCCCAAGCTAGCCCCCCCAGCGCCGGAAGGGTGGGCAGCGTGACCCCAGCCCCAGAGTGCTGAGTTGGTGGGCAGTGCGGGTGGGAAGTGAGGGGATGGGAGGGGCTATGGGTGGAGTGTGGGCGGGGCCATGCCTGGCTGTTTGGGGAGGCACCCAGCCTATGGTACCCACCACCCATGCCTGCAAGCCTTTAACTCTTCTGAGTAGTCCCACTGTAGCCAATGGGTCTACTCATACGATTGAAGATTATTCATCTGATTGAAGGCTTCCAGGATTTAAGCCTGTTTTAGAGAAGGAGAAAACTAAAGAGTCAGGGGACTGGTAATGAACTACACCAGGGGTCGGGAACCTTTCAGAAATGGTGTGCCAAGTCTTCATTAATTCACTATGATTTAAGGTTTCGCGTGCCAGTAATACATTTTACACTTACAGGGGCCAGCAGACAGATCCCCAGACTGGCAGCGGGCCGGCGAACAGAACCCCAGGCTGGCAGCGGGCTGAGCGGGGCCGGCGGCCAGGACCCCAGGCCGGCAGCGGAGCCCCTGGGACTGGTGGCCAGGACCAGGGGCCGGCGGACAGAACCCCAGGCTGGCAGCAGAGTGCCACTGTAAATCAGCTTGCGCACCATAGGTTGCTGACCCCTGAACTACACTTTGGCTATAAATTTTGCCCGAGTTGCTGGTGATTGAAAGTTGTTCCATATAGTTGCTTCTCTGTGGCTATGTGAAATGAGTTGATCATCTGTCCTGTTCTCACTAAAGAGACATCCCCATCAGAAAAAAATACTAGCACTGGTCTGATAAAATAAATCACTTTTAGGCAGAAAAAAAAAAATCCCCATTTTTTTGGTCTAAATTTTCCAACCAACTCTAAAACACAGCATTATGATTAGCATCTTCGTTGACAATCTGAGAAGAGCTGTCAGAGATTAAATGGGCACTGAAATAGTCCCTATTAATGAGATTAAAGCCTACTGTAGAATGACTGCATTGTTGCTCTCGGTGTCAGTGGGTAATGAGGGCTGAGTCCAGTGCTTAATTTGTAATGAAAGAGGTGCTGGTGCTCAAGCAATTTTTATAGCTGATGAAGCCCAGAGGTGCCGGGGCTATGAACTGCCAGGCCTCTAGGTGCTGGGGCTATGAACTGATAGGCCTAGAGGTGACGGGGCTCAGCCATAGCAAAAATTAAGCACTGCTTAAATCCCAAATGCTGTCAATCTGACACCTTTCATATTTCCCTAAATTTAAAAGAATAACAAAAACATCTGATTTTAGCAACTGACATGGTCTCAGCCCTTTATTTATGTCATCTCTGTGAAATCTCTGATTCTGAGCTGCACATAAGTTTTCCTTTTAAAGAAGTTCGTGCTAAGTTGACCACACTGGCTGAGTTACCTAAGGTAGCCTTAGAATGTGCAATTTCTGTTAAGTTGTGATGTAATTATATTCTACCCTGTTTTGATTTTTGTTCCGCGCCTGCGGCTGTAAGGCATGACTGGTAGTTCTTTAGCTCTAACTAGCTGCTTATGTATAGGAGTCTCAGGGAGTGCTAAAAGTTTGTTGAGTTTAAGTAATGGAAATATCACGTCCAAACAGCTTGAATTAGAGTGGAGCCCTGCCTCAGGATCATATGCCTTTGACTGGGATCTGGACCTAGATCATATTTTATAAAGTATTAATGCTGAAACATAAAAGGCTCCAGTTAGATCTGGAAACTTGTACCTGCATTTCTCTCTGTAAGTTCTGTTTTTGAGAAGAGAAGGGGGGAAATATTTCACAACTGTCAAACACTAGCATGCTCTATTATTGATAGTCTCTGGAGCACATCAGCTAATGCATCATCAAGTTCAGAATATTTATTTGAAATTTCTCCTCACTGGCTCAGCCTCATGACACACTCAGCTCGGGTTTGGAAGAGTCCCAGGGGGGTAAATGGTTAGACAACATTCTTCCCAGATATTTCAGTATAATACAAAAACTGCTACTTTAATTTAAGTGTCCTGCTCCATAGATACACCCTGCAGCATCACCATTTCAGTTCATTTCATAAGAGACTTCTTTAAAAAAAAGATGGGGGTGGGAGGGGAGTAGGAGGAGGGGAAGCAGTGCACTGAAAGGTTTTTAAATACCACAGACTTCTACACTAGTTTTGCAGAGGGAGCAGCCACCAGAACAACCCTAAGCAGGGTGACCAGACAGCAAATGTGAAAAATCGGGACAGGAGGTGGGGGGGTAATAGGAGCCTATATAAGAAAAAGACCCAAAGATCAGGACTGTCCCTATAAAATTGGGACATCTGGTCACCCTAACTCTAAGAGGACTGGCCTCATACAAAAATAATTGTGCACTAGTTAGCACCAAAATAGGCCAGTTATAAAATGTGACTTTTAAAAAGCATTTTGATATCAGTGACAAGACAGTGAAAACTTTCCTAAACATTGTTTGAAAAACAGTCACATACCGCCACAGCTGTGGTCAGCGTAGACTCTCAAGCTGGACCCAACTCATTATTAAAAGAGAGGGGGTGTGTGGTAAGAGTGTGCTCTGTGATGGCTCTGAGCCTCTGGAACCTGTTCACTTTGGTCCAAAACAGACTGAATTTGGTGTCCTTCTGGGTACACTGCAAAAGACATTTGCTTGATGGGGGGATGGGAGAGGGTTGAAGATGAGGTAAAGGAAAGTTTGTAAGTGGCTAGATGACTTCCTGTTTGAAATTATTATTTTTGCTGTTGGGATTTTATTGTATTATTTATTTTGTGTTAGAGGATAATAGCACAGGCTTTTAAAAACATTATTATATTTAAATGTATAAATAACTGCACAGCACCTAGCACATTAGGGTTATGATCTATGATGGGGTCTCCTAAACAAACCACAATGCAAATAAATGAATTATTATTAATAATAAAATAATAATAATAATAAATGAATGTTCATCAGATGATCAGATCCTGCTCCCACTGCAGATGACAATGGGATATTTGCCACTAACCTCAGTGGAAATATATACAATAGTATGCTCAAAAAACATCGCTACCTGGCACATACACACAGTGTTTGTGCTCAATTTTTTAGTTTCCAAAATTATTATTAGCTCCTCCCCAAACAAGCAGGCACTTAACATATTGTCTAAATGTTTATTTAATATTTATTATTAAATAATGTCAATACTTATTTTATTATTTATTTTATTATTTTTAATTGCTAAATTAAATTATTTAATTAACATTATTTAATAAATTTGATTTTATAAATGTATTGATTTTTCCAGTGAAACAATTTTAACACATACACATTCTTATAAATATAATTAATTAACATTAGCTTCTATAATGGATGAACCACTAAAAAAGTACCCTAATTGTGAAGTTCTTAGGGATAAATTGTCATTTGTAAACACAACTTGCTATGCTAAGATAAAATGAATGGTTATCTATCAAGTTTAACATTTCTTTAACAGCAACACAATGGCATATTCAATTTTTAGCAATACAATTCTTTTAATTTCATGAGATGAGGATAGTGGTAATTAAATCGTAGTATTTCTGGATGACTGGAATACTGAAGGCAGTTAACATATGATTCCTCTTTTCATTATTTTGGAGCTTGGACAGTGAGACTAAAATGCATGTTACAATGTCTGAGACAAGGTGGGTGAGGTGATATCTTTTATTGAACCAATTTCTGTTGGTGAAAGAGACAAAGATTTTGTGCTGTCAGTTACAATGGCTGGAATTGTGGCGAATAAAAAGGGGAACAAAAGCAAATGACCAACTATTTGCTCTTTCTATTAACTCTGTTTAGCATATGCATTAATAAAAATATTGTTTTAATATTTGTAATAGTTATTATGGAACAATAAACATTTGATTTGAAGAATTACTCTGGATGAAATCCTGACCCTATTGAAGGCAACAGCAACCCCCCCACTCATTTCAGTGGGGCCAGGATTTCACCATCTGGGTCTAACCCTACCGCACTTACTCTGACAACACTTCCATTGACCCTGATAAACTTAAATAAAGTTGCCTGAGCAAGGACTGCACAGTTTGGTCCACAACAGGCAGTCACAATACCATGTAGGATTTAAATACATTTTAAAATGCTTCATTACCACAGCTTAAATTTGGAATAAATGTATGAGGACAAAATTGTTAACTTTAGGAGTATCTAAGGACAGGCTTTTGGTCCTGGGATTAGTGCTTCACATATCCTTGGGAAAGATTCACTGCTAATACTCACAGTCAGTTTTCTATTCCCTGTGCTAGCTGTGGCTCGGACACACTGCTACAGCAGTGAGCTCGATCGCATAGGAGGTAGGAGAACCCTAGTATCTAATGTAGGAATGAACTGATAGGTGCTGTTAGGAGTCCATTTCAGTTCTCATCAGCTAGAAAAGCATCATGACGCGGAGTCTGAAAGAGGTTAAGCCAACAGGACAATGAGGGATCCAACATCCTCCACTAAGGCATGCATAAGACGCTTCCCTCATCTTAAAAAGTAAGTCCCTCTATTAGTTAGAAGATTTTTTTTTCTGTGATTCAGGTATATATGTCAGAACAATAAGGACCCAATTCTACAAAAAGTACATTTAATGGCTGTACTGTACAAGTCCCTCCCTCCCATAAAGCAGTTACCATTCTCCTGTACAGCACAAGACACACATTTTATTACTCGGGTTTTCCCTATCATCCAAATCCTGGAGCTCCTTGTACAGTTTTTATACAGTTCAAAATGAGTGTTTCCTGAGTAAGGGATGTACAAAAACAGTGTAAGAACCTCCGTGTTGGCCCTGTGTGTTTAAAGAATACAGAGTGAAAAAAGATGACATCATGAAAGTATATCGCTACGAATATCTTACACCCCCTCTCATGCCCACACTGTAGAAGGCCATGCAAGCTGCAAACACTGGCTTTCATCTGGCTGGATGATTCAGTGGGAAATCTGCAAAAGAAGGGAAGCCCTTTTTAGAACGGAAGGTTGCCTTGATGCAGCACTAAGCTAAGTAGTAGGGTGGAGCTGATCACAAAGTGCCAAGATCAAGAAAATGGTGCTTCAGTTCCTGAGATGCTCTTCAAAATGCATTAGTGTCTTTGTTTGTAACATACCTGGTTATCTTGCCAAAGGGAAGATTACTTTCTCCATCTGTCTGAGGGTGCCATCTAGAACTAATTTTTCAGCTCAAAGCCCCCTTACAGTCCTTGTCTGACTGTAAGATCTATTCCTGATAAAAGTTGAGGAGAGCTGTATATCCTGGAACTATGCCTCTAGAGTAGATAGGGGTCAGCTCTAGGATGTACTTATCTCCCTGCTTCTGATAATGAATGAATCAGTCAGTCAGACTGGGAAGAGCCCACCCTGCATTAGAATTACAGAATGGCTCCTTGACTATGCTCGGGGAGTCCCTCTGACATCACTGATAGCTGCCCAACTGCCATAGATGGCAGTCGGACTTGATGGAATGACAGACTGCATGATGGGAGGAACACGTGTCAAATGTCTAATATAACACCCCACAGGTGTGGCTGAGGGGAAAACAGTTTTTATCAGTTGCTATGGAATCATGATTAGTTTATATATCTACAGAGCCAGTGAGAAGAGAAATGAAGGCTATTTTTTGAAATAGATGTCATGAAATCAATCCTTAAAGAACTTCTGGAGTCAAAGGCTAAAAAGGTTTGCCTGAATATCTTATGTTACTCGATATAGAAATAAATCTAACTGTGAGACGTAACATGGGTGTCATTTTTCAACGGGAGTTCATCACAAGAAACTACTCTTTGGTCTCATTTAGAGTTTGTTTATGTACATAGTAACAGAACAACCATATCTTAGTAAATGCAGCAGCTTATCTTAGCAGAAAATAAGTAAATGAAGTTTAAAAAAAAGAGAGAAAAAGTATGGTGAAGCATGGAAACCTTTAAGAGAAACTTTCCCCTTATTCTTCCTAACTGCTAAAAGAAAACCTGATGTTCTTCTTTTAAAACGAGTCTGCCTCTAGGTTCTTGGCACAGGTTTACTGATGGGAGGGCCAGCAATCTATTTAATGACTGCATTGACGTCAATAGCATAACTGAAATACTTACTAAGATGCATGATTCCAACTTTCAGGGGGAGGTGTGTTTCTAGGGTGTATGAAACATGTGAAATGGATTCTTTCTGGGAACGGACTACACTTGAAGAACAGGAAATGAAAACAAAAATGTTAGCAGTATCTTTTGAATGTTAGTCAATTATTTTCTTTTTCCATGCAGATAACTTTTAAAGTTTAATGTTGAACAAATGTTTAATTTCTGGCAATATCAGAACTATTTTACTGCTTCAAGAGTTTAGACTTTACCCAATTTCATGTCTATAAAATTCTCTCTGTTGAATTTGTGATGCAAAATTGAACGTTTGCTTATAAGTGGCTCCTTTCTACAAAACTTTAAAATTTTTACCATGTGTAAATTTTAATCATGTGTAAAATCTAATTAAAATTAGAATCTCATTTAAAAACCACTGTATTATTTTGAAAGAATTATTCAGGTTTGAAGGGACCTCTAGTGGGTCACAAAATCCATTATCCTTGTAGCAAGGCTGATTTCATTATTCATAATTAGTTACTTTTTTAAGAGCACATTACTTAGATATTTGGTGCACTAGAGATACTAGCCCTGTGCAAATATTGGTTAGAATTACAATGTATTGTATTTGCTGGACTTGAATGATCTGTTTTAAAGCCAAAAGGCCACATCTTGCAGTCTTTATTGTGGCAGCACTCACTGGAGACTGAATCAGGACTGCAGAATTTCACACCAAATGTTTTATTGTGCACATAGCCAGATTCTGTTCTCACACCAGTGTAAATCTGGACTAAGAGTACTGGCTTCAAATGAACAATTCCAGATTTACGATGGTGTATAACTAGGAGCTTACTCTGATCCAGAGTTATTAATAACACCTATAGATAGATGGACTCTCTTCAATGCAAGTTTAAGAATTAGCTCGTCATTCATTTACTTTCTATTTAAATGTTCATGCATGAGTCTGGGTACATTTTACACCCACATCAAAAATGAAATATTACAAGTTTTATATTCATGTAAAGGCATGTGAGAAGTGCAGACAAACGTGCAGATGTTCAGGAAAACCGAGTCAAGGGAACAGGCAAGGAAAAATACCAATCTTTCACTCCCACCCCCAAGAGTGGAATTTTAACACCACTTTAATCTTATGAGACTTGAAAAGCCTGTGTGTGACATATCACACAATGCTACAGCCCCTGAAGGCTAATGTTGCAAAGCATAACTGTCAAGTGTATTATATTGCTAGGTATATAATTAATTGTTTGGAAATACCATAATTATTCAGAGTTGTAAACACCTAGGGGGTACTAGGTTGCTCGCTGTTGGGAAAAGTTTGTGCAAACCTCTTATAGCCCCAGGAGATACACAACATTGTTTGACCCTTAGTATTATGCTGTGATCCTGATAGCTATGTTGGACATTTTTAAAGCAATATTCTATAAAATAGTCCATCATGCAAAAATTGATCAGATTATTTGCTGGGGCATTGATCTTACAGGTCAAACATACTACCCTTATCTAGGGGCAGCTTCCTCTTTTACAGCTTCACTGTTTCTGACACAAGAGATTTCTCCCACCATCAGGAACAACAGACTCCTTATTTATTATTTATGATGTTCCATAGATATACACCATCCTTTACACACATATAAGATGTCAGGTCCCTGCCATGAGGAGCTTACACTAATTCAGGTAAATACAACATGAATGATACAAAAATCCGGCAGAAAATTCAGATCAGGGAGTTTTGGAGAGGAACTGGATAGTGGAAAGCTAAGTGAAAAACACAGCTATTATGAAGGGACTTGAAGGAAGAAGAGGAAGGCTGTTCCAAGTGTAGGGTGTGGCGTGGAAAAGAGCATGAAGCAGAGAGTGGGAATAGGACACAAAGGGAGTAATTATGAGAAAGTACTGAGAGGAACAGAGGATCTGAGACAGAAACAAGAACAAAGATATAGGTGAGGGCGGACCAGCGCCAAGCTGTGAAGGGAGAACAAGGAGCTTAAGTTTAATGTGGAAATGAATGAAGTGATGTGAACAGTGGGGAAACAATCAGTGGTGGAAAAGAAAGATGGATGGAGATGGAAGAGGTGTGAGGCTGGGAGGCTCCAAAGGAGGCGGTGACAGATCACCAGTCAGTGATCAAGATTTAATTAGTTGGAGTCCAACAGGGTAGGAGAAGAACCAGAAGAACACAGTCATGGCAGCCTAGAAAGGAGAGGCACTAATGAAGAAGGCAATCATTCATTGTGTCCAAGGTAGCTCAGAAAAGTTAGGGCCGTGGAAAGGCTCGTCTCTTTGCATGGAAGGAGCGATCATTAGGGACCTTAGTGAGCTTAGTCATCCTTTATATGAGAAAGAGAGAGAGAAATGAACTGGAGAAGAACTAAAGAGGAAGTTGAGGTAAATTGAATACACTGCACATGGAAGGGGCTTGAAGCTGGAATATAAGGAAAACAACAGAATGCTTGAAGGCTGAGGGAAAGGAGCTAGAGGATGAAGATAAAGGAGAATAAGAGGTGGGACAATGATAACACCTTTAGGTTAGAGTAGTGCTCCCCCTGTGCATCTAGCCACAGCCCTGCCTTCTCCCTGCACCTTTGTGATGGTGTGCATCCCTTGGTGGCTAGCAGGGAGCCGAGCTGAGCCTTGGGGCACTACAGCAGTATATACGTATATAAAAATCGTAACTCCTATTCCCTTGAGAATGGAGACCAGGGCTGCAACTGATCCAAACACAAGGGATCTAAGGAGTGAAGTCCTTGCATCTTCCCCCTGCTCATCCATGCAGGAGTAGGGAACAATCTAGTCCTTAGTGGCCACTATGTGGTAATATCCAAAATCACCTGTCAGTTTATTGTTAAGTGAACAGATATAATTCTCACATTTAAATGCCTGTAAAAAGTTTTACTCCTTCCCCATATCTGCTTCTGTACTTAGAAAAGTTGCCAGCTTTTCATCTCCCTGCTGATTTTTAAGACCCACACCACTGCGCTCTGAATGAAAGTGATGAGGGACAAAACCCCTTACTCAATCCATGTGGGACAATTTTCTTCTCAGTTACCCTGGTGCAACCTACTAGGGAAACAGAGCACAGCATTTGGACCTTTGAAGATTTGTCCACTACTTTCTTTGTAGTGTATGAAGGAAAGAACAGTGAACCCAAAATATGCATTATAATCTGGTGTGACGGGTATAACCGCACACAGTGATGAAAGAATTAAAGTGGCCTGAGAAGCTACCTGGCTGCACCTGGAGTGGTATCAGGTAAACAGGTGATCAAACCCTGGCAGGAGGAAGGGGCTGGAGGAGGGAACAGAAAGAGACCCAGGTGAGAAGTATCCGCAGGGCCAGATTAACCTTTTGTGGGCCCGGCGCCAAATATATTTGTGGGCCCCCATAGGGGCAATGGCACATGGTGAGGGAGGGTGTGTGTGTGTCAGTCCCTGGAGCGAGGTGCCAGCCAAGGGCATGGCATGGCAGGGGCAGTCCCGCTCTGCCCAGCCCAGTGCGAGGGCACTATTCACAATCCAGCAGTTGCCAGACGCAGAGTGTCTTGCCCAGCTCTGTGCTGCCAGCCTGCCTCTTCCTGTCCAGAAGGGTCAATGCCACGCCACACAGCTGCCCCGCCCAATACCCCCCTGACTCCCTATGGCCAGAGCTCCCCTGGACTCACTATGCCCAGCGCCCCCACCCAACCCTCCCACAAATGCACAACGCCCTGCACATCATGACCCCTGCCCAGTGCCCCCCTCGCCACAGCCCCACCACAACTGCCCAGCACCCCACACAGAACCCCCACTCCCTAGTGCCCCAACACACACAGATCTTCCCTGCTCCCCACAACCCAGCACCCCCCCAGACCCCTCGAAGGCCAACTCCCCCATGCCTTGCCTCCTGGCCGCACTCACCAGCCCTGCTGGGAGGTGACTGTGTCTGCCGGGCTGAGCCAGCAGCGCAGCCAGGGCTGGTCCTGGGGCCAGGAATCACTCTGGCCCCTCTGGAGTGGCGCGATCAGCCAGGTCCTCCCTCAGGACCCACTTGCCTGGAGGGGCCCAGCCAAGCCCCCCCACACTTTTTCTCCAACCTCTCCCTCCCCCCCCCACCCCCGACCGAGACTGGCCAGGCTTCTGCACCACTCCCAGGCGGCTCAGCTCTGGGGAGACAGGCGGAGCCCCACAGGTGGTGGGAAGCAGAGACTGCCCGGAGCCGGAGGTGCACTGGGGTTCAGCCAGGAGGCAGAGAGGAGTGCTCGGTCAGCCGGCGGGCAGGCTGAGAGGAGCAAGTGATGGGCGGGGAGGAGGCAGTGTGCTGGTGGGGTCTCTGCACAGTGCAAGCGGAGCAGGCCAGAACCACTTCTGAGCACGGGCCGGGCTCCATGGTGCCACTGGTGCCATTGTAAACCTGGCATTGGGTACCTGGGAGCTTTCCCTTGGGCTGAGAGAAGTCTGGGAAGTTGAGTCCTGAGCTGGTGATAGGGGCTAATCAGGGACTGTAGTCTACCTGAAACCCTGGGTAGAGGGGGAGAGTGACACTGCGAAGTGGTGGGAGTGAAACCAACAAACCTAGGTCAGTGTTAGGATGGTCTGAAGCTGGGGCTAGCCTGCAAAGAAGAAGGCTACCAGCTGAGTTCAGGTGGGCTGAAGATTCAGTTGTTTTGCTATTTTCTGTCTGACTTTAAGTCTGAGATCTTGAATAGTGCTGGACTCCATTACCTAGTTTGTCCGGAGGGCCAGGTCATGTCAATGGCTGAAGTAGGTCAAAGGCCACAGGGGGAAACTGAGGCACAGCTGTTGCATGCCACATACAGACACTTGAGGCGGGGGATGAGACGGTGTGGTGCAGCAGCAATTTTTCCACACCAGGGTAATAAATCACACCAACAAATTAGGTAGTATTAACATTGGAAATAAGATCATTGTAAACAAGTGAATTTACAGAATGCAGCTGAGATCACATTAACATGCTTCTACATAATTAAAAAATGCAATTGGGTACTGCTTGTATTAATATGTATTGCACAGAAGGTTTGTTGCCTTAAACTGTTCTCAGTTCTAATTGTGAAATAACTGTGCCAATGATGGATTTGGGTTTTGGGGTTGTTCTTGTTGCTTCTGCTACAGTCACATGTTTAATTTTAAATTTTTTTATTTAAATTCATAAAAAAATTCTATCTGGTCCCATAATCTGCATTTATAACCAAATAACAGGAAAAATCTGCCCGATTTGCTTAAGCTGATACCAAAGACAAAACACAGGATGTTCACTATGTGTTGCTCTTCCTTTTATGATTGTGGTTATAACATTAAGAAAAGTTTGAAACTGACAGTGACATCACTATCAGCATTTTAGTGGTTTGTCGGATATAAGCTGTGGCCAGGCTTTTCATGGTCTAGAGAAAAACAAAGACAAAAAACAAACTGCATAATTTGTTATAGTTTATTCATTCCACACTGGGCCAAAATCATCCTTGGTGCATTTCCCTGGGAACATAGCAAGGATGAATTTGGTCCTTTATTTTAAACAATTGCCAAATCCTGTAAACTTCCATTTTTGGCCACAATTGGCACGTTATGTCCAGTGTAAATGCTGAATGTAATCTCTCTTTCCCCCACAGCTCAAGGATAATTTAATTAATTTATACTAGGTTGCTTTAAACCACGTATTTTGTACTTTTCATAACAGGATATAAATCACGCTGTTAATGACAAAAGGAAATGAATGTGAGAGTTCGTACTGACGTCAATTGATGGGTGCTGAATCCATGAATCAAAGTATGGCAATGGCAGATCTATAATAAACATCTAACCTTAAATATATAAACAAATTTTGATTTAAAATGACATTTTTCATCTCTAAGGATACAACACAGGCTAAATGCAGGCAGAATGCTCTACAGCTTCCCTCTGTGAAACTTTCAGGAGACATAGGAAATACAGCTGGCACCTCATCAGAAGTGTTCAGATAGGGAACTCTCTTCTCCCTTTCATATCTTTCAAATTACAGCCCTTTTCAGGCAAAAGGTGTGACCACTCTGGAAAAATAAAGAAACTTAATATCCAATGGGCATTAGATTTCCCCCCTAGAGTTAAAAGAGTTACAGTATGTAACAGTGCATATGGGTGGGTATTGTGAGGCAATAATCAATGCAAACTTTAGGTAGGATGTGGGCTATATAGTAGCCATCAGTGGAATGGTGAAGGACAAGCAGACAGTATGGACAGCAAAGTGGGAATACTAACTGCTGATCACTTTCAGTGCAGCAGTTAAATGAGATCAGAATTCAGGCTGATTTTGGGATATGTGACATTCGTACATTCGTGTAGGATAAAGGACACCCTATTTTGCCCCTTTTAGTTAGGCATATCTCTGACGAAAGCATGTGAGCATTTGTTAGTCAACACTCTCCACTCCAATGCCATTCCCTTACACTTTCCACATGAGGTACAGGGAGGCTACAAGTCCAGGGCATAATTTACCAAAAAAATCAACTGTGGCTAAAGTAGCATCAGCAGCCCCTCAGAATCCCAGTCCAATGATAATAAAGATGAGCTGCTTAGCTAAAGATTAGATGGTGTTGAATTATGTATTATGGCTATGGACACTGGGCCGCATTGATTAGTGGGTGCTTTTAACACAGAGAGCATAACTAAGAAACTGGATCATCAAAGTTAAGAGTTGCACCGGATTGGGAGGTGGGGCAGATCTATCAGAGGTTTGAGCCTGAGGCAATGAGGGATTGGTGTCCTATTGGAGTGTCACAGGATGGGAAGGAACTGGGGCTTATCTGAAGAATGGCGGCTTTGGAGGACCATAGAGAAGTTGAGGAAAAGGGGACTATCAGATGGTCATAGAGAAGGACGGAGGGAGGGAAGAGAGAGAGACTCTGAAACTTCATTTAGTTTGGATAATACTGGAGTAGTATTATGAAATTAATAGGAAGGGGCATATTTGGGAGAAGTCTTGGCAACTACTCTGTGTCCTTCAATACACAAAAGCCAATAAAAGATTACAGAACCAGTTTCTGTACCTGGTCAGATCTATTTGACTTGGACTAATTCATGTAAACAGTTCCACAGATGTCTTTGGGAAGGGGACTAACAAAATGAAAATTAATATTTTTTATGAGTCCACTCTTTCTGTCTCTCATAGCTTAAAACCAGAATGTATGACTGGAAGTCTTTATATGAGGTACAAAGTCCTGGTGTAACCCACACACCTTCTGGGTATGATGTTCTGTCCTATCTAGTGGCACCGAGACACAAGAGAGCGAGAGAGACAAAATGAGTCTGCTCCACAGCCTGAGCTAACAGCCATATAGCTTTTAGCTCATGCAGTAGAGGCTCATTTATTTAGCTCCAGAGGTCCCAGGTTCGATCCCGCCTGACAACAACCAGAGTCTGTCGGTGTTACACTGGCATGGAAATCAAATAAAATCTAATGAAGTCTCCCGACTCAAGAATGCTGCCCTAAAAATACTATTTAATTTACTTACCTAATCTCTAGTCTATCTTCACTTCACTTATCTGATTGTAGGGGAGGACAGCTAGGGTAAAGTTGGTAAAACCTATGGCATAAGCAGTAAGCAATACGGGATGAAATCCTGGCCCCACTGAAGTCAAAGACAAAACTCCACTTGACTTCAGCAGGGCTAGGATTCAATCCACAGAGTTTACATGGGAAACATGGACAATAAATCCTCTGGGTGCCATTCTAATCTATGATCCATCTGAGAGAAGGATTAATCCCCCTCTCTCTAACCCAGGGGTGGCCAACCTGTGGCTCCGGAACCAGATGCGGCTCTTCAGAAGTTAATATGCAGCTCCTTGTATAGGCACCGACTCCGTGGCTGGAGCTACAGGTGCCAACTTTCCAATGCGCCAGGGGGTGCTCACTGCTCAACCACGGGCCCTAAACACTAAAACGAGGCAGAATTTTGCTTCACTGCCGTTTTGTAAAAATAAGATAAAATAAGATAAGATAAAAATAAATCCACATACTGGTGATGAAATGCATGTCTCCTTCATATCATGGATAAATACCAAGATATGCTTTTATGTCTAGCATAAGTTATCTGAATGCAAGATAAATGTAGTAATATCAGTATTACAATCCCCAAGTATTCAAAAATCATGAGACAGGTTTAAAAATAATAAATTTTGGGTCTCTTTTCATTTGTCTTCTAGTTTTTGAGTTTTTAGTGTTCATGTTTTCCTGCTTTTCTCCAGAACCACGAAGGCCAGTGGGAAAAAAAAAAAAAAGAAAAAGAAAAAAAAAAAGAGCAGAGAGATTCATAAAAATCACATGACTCAAGGTGCTGGGGCTTTCAGCAAAATGCCAAATATCATGAGGCTCATGATAAAATCTCAAGAGTTGGCAACTGTGCAAATCCCTATAATTTCTCTGTAAATGCAGAAATAGGGGTCTATAGAAATTACTCTAAATACAGTATGTACAGAATTGAACAGAGAATGATATTCTTGCTGTAAAATTCTTTAAGTGGTATACAAAAATTCTATGGTAAGGTTATCATTCTCTATTAAATTGCACAGGACTTTCTCATAAGGCATATGAGACAAAAGTCCTACTAAAATCATAATTTACAGATAAAAGTGGTGAATTGTGTTCCTCTTAATGCTATCTGAATGCTTTGAATATGACAGTGAGCAAATTAGGAGTTTAAGATCATATGTGAACACTGCATTAGAGGGTTTCGCATTAGAGGCATTAGTTATTTTTTGACTAACCTACCAGAAGAGTCTCCAATATAATAAATATTTTGATACTACAAAATATGGACCAGTTTAGGAAAAATCAAATGACTACATTAGCTATTAATCCAGCCGCCACTGAATAGCACCCAATATGAAAATCACCCTTTAGCAGTCACTCCTTGCGCATAATTACTGAAAATGAGACGATAAAATTTTATGAATGAATAGTTTCACATCCACATCTGTTTATTGGTAGGAAATAAAGCTTCATATGCTGCAAACGGGGCTGTCTCTGCCCTACAGGTGCACCATGCTGCTGCTTCCATTGGCAACGTGGGGTGTGTGTGGGGGGAAATAGACAATAAACAAACCTGGCAAAAGTAAACAAATCCCCTTCAAGATGCAGCTTCCTCCTTCTGCCTCCCACACCCCAGTAGCTGATCCCTCTCTCTGCTTCTTCACCTATGTTCCGTTGCTCTCCTGTCACCCACAAGGATTGCTCTCACCCTCTGCCTCCCTTTGCTGCTCCTCTTTTGCCACAAAGCAGCCACTGCATATTCCTCTCCCGTCTGCCCTCAACCCCAGCAGAGACTGTGGTAGAACAGGTGCTGACCTCTTGATTGGGACTCACTTTGCTCTGTGTGGTAAGACTAACCCTGGCAGTGTGAGCTCAGCTGAGCCCTGATTGGTGCACTCCTTCTGGAGACTTGGCTTAATATTATTCCCCTCCAAGACCAAAGAGAACCCAGAACCCTTCTGTGTTGGTCTCTGAGGGGGAAGAAGCATTTGTGCACAAGTCTGAGTGACAGGGTACACGTGAAGGGGAGCAGTTAGGATATATAATAGGAATGTCTGGAAAGTGAAAAAAAGAAAGGAGGCAGTGACCGGGAAGAAGAGAGAGAGAGGCAGGCAGAGAGACTGGTAAAAACAAAACCTGGGAAAAGTGGAATGGACAGAGGGAATCGCAATGATGGAAAAGTATACACTAAGGGAAATTTTTCTGAGGGGAAAACAGGAAGACAAAAAGGAGGAAAAGATTCACCAAGAAAGAGTGAAGGAAAAGGGAAAAAGAAGGAACATACATACATAAAGGGAACAAGTGAATCTAAAACCACAATCAGAGAAATATTAATGGGAAAATGTTAAATAACCCTATAAAACTTGGGGTGGGATTCAAGAGATGGATTAGTGGAGGGTGGGGAAAGAGAGGTGACCACACAGTGCAGCAAAATGCCTAGGGTCAGCCCTGACAGTAACGGCTAAATGAAACCTTTTGCTAATGTAGGGGCTGTAACTCTGTAGCAAGAAGTTGCAGCGTTCAATAACAATTACCTACAACAGCAGCAAATGGGGCATCCATCTTCAACAGTCATGAATCATTGTGTCCATGAAACTTCTATAATATTCTCTAAGTCTGAACACTGGTTTGAGGTAATTCAGACAATAAACTACATGTGTTTAAGATCCTAAGAATGGCCATACTGGGTTAGACCAAGGGTCCATCCAGCCCAATATCCTGTCTACCGACAGTGGCCACTGCCAAGTGCCCCAGAGGGAGTGAACCTAACAGATAACGATCAAGTGATCTCTCCTGCCATCCATCTCCACCCTCTGACAAACAGAGGCTAGGGATACCATTCCTTACCCATCCTGGCTAATAGCCATTAATGGACGTAACCTCCATTAATTTATCTAGTTCTCTTTTAAACCCTGTTATAGTCCTAGCCTTCACAACCTCCTCAGGCAAGGAGTTCCACAAGTAGACTGTGCGCTGTGTGAAGAATTTCCTTTTATTTGTTTTAAACCTGCTGCCCATTAATTTCATTTGCTGGCCCCTAGTTCTTTTATGGGAACAAGTAAATAACTTTTCCTTATTGGCTTTCTCCACACCACTCATGATTTTATATACCTCTATCATATCCCCCCTTAGTCTCCTCTTTTCCAAGCTGAAAAGTCCTAGCCTCTAATCTCTTCTCATATGGGACCCATTCCAAACCCCTAATCATTTTAGTTGCCCTTCTCTGAACCTTTTCTAATGCCAGTATATCTTTTTTGAGATGAGGAGACCACATCTGGATGCAGTATTCAAGATGTGGGCGTACCATGGATTTATATAAGGGCAATAAGATATTCTCCGTCTTAGACTCTATCCCTTTTTTAATGATTCCTAACATCCTGTTTGCTTTCTTGACTGCCGCTGCACATTGAGTGGACGTCTTCAGAGAACTATCCACGATGACTCCAAGATCTCTTTCCTAATTAGTTGTAGCTAAATTAGCCCCCATAGTATTGTATGTACAGTTGGGGTTATTTTTTCCAATGTGCATTACTTTACATTTATCCACATTAAATTTCATTTGCCATTTTGTTGCCCAATCACTTAGTTTTGTGAGATCTTTTTGAAGTTCTTCACAGTCTGCTTTGGTCTTAACTATCTTGAGCAGTTTACTATCATCTGCAAACTTTGCCACCTCACTGTTTACCCCTTTCTCCAGTTTATGAATAAGTTGAATAGGATTGGTCCTAGGACTGACCCTTGGGGAACACCACTAGTTACCCCTCTCCATTCTGAAAAATTATCCATTTATTTCTACCCTTTGTTCCCTGTCTTTTAACCAGTTCTCAATCCATGAAAGGATCTTCGCTCTCATCCCATGACAACTTAATTTACATAAGATCCTTTGGTGAGGGACCTTGTCAAGGGCTTTCTGGAAATCTAAGTACACTATGTCCACTGGATCCCCCTTGTCCATATGTTTGTTGACCCCCTTCAAAAAACTCTAATAGATTAGTAAGACATGATTTCCCTTTACAGAAACCATGTTGACTTTTGCCCAACAATTTACGTTCTTCTATGTGTCTGACAATTTTATTCTTTACTCTTGCTTCAACTAATTTGCCAAGTACTGACGTTAGACTTACCAGTCTGTAATTGCCGGGATCACCTCTAGAGCCCTTTTTAAATATTGGCGTTACATTAGCTATCTTCCAGTCATTGGGTACAGAAGCTGATTTAAAGGACAGGTTACAAACCATAGTTAATAGTTCCACAATTTCACATTTGAGTTCTTTCAGAACTCTTGGGTGAATGCCATCTGGTCCTGGTGAATTAATTAATAAGAATTAATTAATAAGAATTAATTCAATCCACTGGCATGCACTCTCTCTCTTTGTCACTGAATAAAATATTTTTTAAAACACTCCAGAACATCCTAATGAAGACAATAGGAATTTTGCCTGAAAAAGGTCTTCAGGATTTAACTTTTGATTTTAGCTCTTATGCAGTTCCAATGGAAACAAACTGAAATTAAAACAAATGTAAAATATATAGCTGTGTCTGAGCCTGTTTAAGTTTTGTCATATAGGGCCTGTCCAGGCCTATACAGAATAGGGAATCCTAAGGATAACAAATTAATTACCTTCTGCAGCCGTGGCTGGCTGCCCAAAATTACAATATTCTTCTTGCACATAAAGGGTAAAAATAAGAACAAGACTATATAGATAGATAGATAGACAGATAGATAGATAGATATAAAAATGGGCCTGATTAAGTACAGTGAGATTAGATTAAGTAATCTAATTTACATCAGTGAGAGAGGAGAATCAGGCAAAATATCTTATAAAATAAGAGATCACAGTTTTAACAGTATGATATATAACAAGGGACACACAGTTTACTTTGAAACTTTCCAGTGATTACAAATCACATTCATACCTTGCAGGCTAACTCTGGAGACTGGTGGCTGACTCGCTGCTGGAGACCTCCTGTGGAGGAATAAAGAATAAAACATTTATACAATATTATCATTAAACAATGTGGTTTGCCTTCTTCTTCAGGTATGAAATACCTTTCATGCTCATTAGAATCCCAAAACACTGCAAAGTGAAATTAGTGGCTGATGAAAAATTTGGAATCTCTCTCTTTTTAGTTTTAAAAAATCCACATATCTCATGCCTTCCAGCTACACATACATAAATTATGAACAGAACATACACCAGTTAGCTACAAAAAGACCAGTACCATCATCCCTCACTACCTTTGCCACAATCATCCCGCTAGCTCAGAAATGCCCTGAAGGTCAGCAAACTCGGGTTCTCTCCAAGAAATGGGGGCACAGAACTCCTGAATCAAGATCTGTCTCTTGGGAAATACAAGCCTTATATGGCTTTAAAGATCACTTTCCACACCTTAAATTCCACCTGGAAGCAAATAAGGAGACAGTGCTGTCTTCGGAGCACTAGTGTCAGGGCTGGCTCTGGCTTTTTTGCCGCCCCAAGCAAAAAAAAAAAAAAAAATCGGCACGGCTGGCGGCAGAGCAGGAAAAAAAACAAACCTGTGGGGCATCCGGGTGCGGGTGCAGTGGGACTCCCTGCGCTGGAGATGTGCCCTGGCTAGCGGGGGGGAGGGAGAGGGAACGGGGGGAGAGAGAGAAGGGGGGCGGCCAGGGCTTCAGCGGGGCGCTCGCCCTGTGGCCCTGACCGCTGCGCCGCCTGCCAGGAAGGCTCCGCGCCGCTTCGGTCGGCAGGGAGGGAAGGACATGGGCTGCCCTGCTGGGCTTGCTACAGACTTGACACCGGCTAGGGCAGACAGAGCGCACAGTCCACTCCCAGCAGGGCGCTCCCCTCCTCCGCGCCGCCACCCCCTACAGGGCAGCCGGATCGGCGAACAAGAAAAAAAAAAAAAGCGGCCGTGACGCCCTAGGATTGGGCAGAATGCCGCCCCGTAGAATCCGCCACCCCAAGCACGAGCTTGCTCGGCTGGTGCCTGGAGCCGGCCCTGACTAGTGTAGTGAGCTCCCTGAAGCTAAAAACACAAGTGAGCTGCTTCATTCAGCTGCAGTTATAGCTTCAGGCTCCCCAAGTAGGGCATTTTACTGTAATCCAATCTGCAGGTCAAAAAGATCTAGGTAACTCTGGAGGTCGCGAAGAGCTAGATGACCTGGCAAGGTTCACATTAGAGCGAAATGGTGCGATCTTTTTCCAAAGTATACATGGGCTACGTCTACACTATGGGGGTGGGGATCGATTTCAGACATGCAAATTCAGCTACAGGAATAGCGTAGCTGAATTCGACGTATCTGATCTGACTTACCCCGCTGTGAGGACGGCGGCAAATCGACCGCCGCGGCTCCCCCGTCAACAGCGCCTACTCCTACCTGGGCTGGTGGAGTACGCATGTCGATTTAGGGATTGATTATCGCGTCCCGACGAGACGCGATAAATTGATCCCCAAGAGATCAATTTCTACCTGCCGATCCGGGCGGGTAGTGAAGACAAGCCCATGGAAAGAGTCATTTTTAGCCAATGTCACCTAGTACTCCAGAGGCAAGGAGTTACCAAATTAATCCCTGCAACCAGAATTTCCGGAAGGGCTCAGCACCCACAAAACCGAGTCAGATTTTCAAGAGCTCAGCTCCCTTGTGGGGAATTTAAATATGCAACTAGACTCTCAGAAGAGTTCAGCATTTTGGGGAGTATGTTGGATGCTGAATTATTTTGAAAATCTGCTCCCAACTGTCGGTGCTGAGCACTTGAAAATCTGACTTCTGAGTTCATTTGGGGACTCCTGCCCCCAAATCACAACCCTCTTTGAAAAGGGGTAAATTCCAGTTAATTAAGGGGACAGTCACTATCCCTGCAAAATCATCATAATTCTGCTTCCCCGTGACATGCACAACTCCATGTTAGTTTCCTCCTGGCCTCTATCACAACCTAGTGGTGGAAAGGCAAACCACCTAAGTTTGATGAAAAAGAGACCTACAGCTCTATAATACTGACCCATCCCGGATATAGAATTCAAGTTTATACTACAAAATTGCACCAGCCCAGTATTCCTCCCTCTGAGCCAAAGGATATTTTGATGGGGAGGAGCAGGGTCTGGATGCATTCTGCCTATGTCCCGTTTGGTGCAGTTTGGAAACAATGCAGGAAGTACTCAGGTCCTGAGAAGTGAACACACACAGCCACCAATTTGGAGTGTTTGATATATAATGTTTTAAGCGAAGGAGTTCTATTTTAGCTGTGCAAATAATGATTTTCCATGGTTTATAACAGACCAGTCTGGGATTATATTCACAGGAACAAGGAAAGACACCTCTCGGACTTCAAGGTTACCACCCCTGCCAAACTGCAGATTGCGACTCCCAACCTTTGAGACGCTACAGCTGTTCAAAAAATGATCTGAAACCTTTTTTCAAAACCTAACCAGAACTATCGATTTTTAACTACTCTCCCTCTTGAAAATGGCTTGTTTAAAAACTTTTAAAAACTTAAAAAAACAAAAAAAACAAAACACGAGGCAGACATAAAGCATGGAAAATTTTACTCTGGAAGATTAAAGTTTTCAAAGTTATATGCAAATGAAAGTGGGACATTTTGTCAGAAAATGTTAGAGAAACTTAATAGGTGTCACCTAAAACAGACAATTTCAAGAGCAAAATTCCAAGGACCTACCAGATAGTACTTTTCAATGATACCCCTGACTAACCCTGAAGTGATATTCATGGTGACTTCATATGAAGTGGCTATTTCAAAGCAGAACACAGAAACAAATGATCACTATGACTGTGGCAATATAAAAGGCTAAGCAAGATGGAAAATGTTCAGGACAAGGGAGTTAAAAGAACATTTTACTTGTTCCAATGCTTTCTATTCCACATCAGAAAAAAAAAATCTTAAAATGAAAATTAACATGCTGAGCACTTTAAATTTAAAATTAAGTTTATTGTACGTACTACTCTGGATTTTACTTGTAAACATATTTTCATCTTATATTATGTATTGTTTTCAGTCATGTACTAATGAAACTGCCTCTCTAGCTCGTGTGTGTGTGTGTGTATATATATATATATATATATAGAGAGAGAGAGAGAGAGAGGAGCAGTTTCTTTAATAAATGACTGAAAATGATATTGGTCGGTCCTACAGATTAGTCAAATGTGACTAATGGGTCTGGTCTGAAACAGCATATTGTGCTTCTAATAAAAGGCTGGGAAATCCAGAATGGCAAACTGGATGATAACTCATCTTTTTAAAATGCTAGTTTATAAATATTATTTCTTCTCCCACTCCTAGTTAACCTTTTTTTCTGTTTATCATGCCAGGTAGGGTTACTAAGTTAGGGGCAGCATTGCAGACAGATGAAGAGTTAGCTCAGTCAGGGGCAGAGAGTAGGTGGGATCGGAGGTCAGTCCCAGAGCACTTTCCAGTGCATGGTTCTCTCTTTCTGAAGACACTTGTGTGCAGCATCACTTCCCCTTGCTCCCCAGACTTTCCCACAAATCACTCAAGTCCATTATTTGCCCCTTCACAATTGCTCACCATCACTCAGCATTCCCCTCTGTCCCCAATTATATCCAGCCCCTCTCTCTCTCTCTGGAGATTCTGCCCCACCAGGAACCAGTGGGTTCTTCTCTCCCACTCTCCTTGAGGCCAGGAGCTTTCTCCTCTTCCTCCTCAAGGCTGACACTCTGGGAAAAGGCTTGTTCTTTGCCTCCTGGGCAGGGAAAAAGGAAAGGAGAGGAGGGCCTGGGTCAACCTGTGATAGCCTAGAATGCAGGTCCCAGAACTCAGGCTCCTCACTGTACAGACTTCCCCCTCCTCTCAAAGATAAGCTCTTCCCAGGGGCAGCATTAAATGATGGATAGGTTCAAGGTAGGATGGGGAGAGAAAAACAGTCCCCTGGGTTGGAAGAATCACACTGGTGCTCTCTGCTGTTGCTGCTGGAAATTGCAGGCA
This sequence comes from Trachemys scripta elegans, assembly GCF_013100865.1. Lineage (NCBI taxonomy): Eukaryota > Metazoa > Chordata > Testudines > Emydidae > Trachemys > Trachemys scripta. Next base: position 90,149,511 of record NC_048305.1, read on the forward strand.
GAAGCTTAACAAAAAACAAACAAACAAACAAAAAGTAGGCTCTGCAGGCTTACTGGGATATCTTTCTAGGCTCAGCACAGGATGATGTCCCACCTGTCTCCTTTCCTGGGAATTGCTCTATCTTCAGCCACTCTGTGCCCTCGCTCCAGCCTGACCAAAGAGCAGCAGTACCCAGGCTTTTCTGCCTTCCCCCTACTTCCCTACTGGAACGGACAGTTAATATTGTTTGGGCTGCTCCGCTCCTGAATCCCTTCTTCTCCCTCTTAAAGCAGAAGTGGCTCCTGGGCTGCTTTGTTCCAAGGCTGTTCTCTTCACACACACACACAAAGGGCCATCAGCGCCAGCTGCTCCATCACCTGACCCCATTCAGCTCAGTCAGGTTCTAATTCCTACTCTCCCCGAGAGCCAATGCGTTGTTTTCAGATGAAGAGAGGCAGTGATGGCAGCAGGTTTGGGAAAAGGGAAGAAATGAAAATAAAAGGGAGGGAATCAAGTGATCTGCAAGAACGGATGGAGAAGGAATGACCAAGGATGGGACACAAAGAAGAGGAACAAAACTTCCAAAGGTGCTGATAAGCTTTCTATTTGCATTCCAATTTTAGAGACTTATCTGCACCAGATAGGAGAATTCTTTGCATTTTGTTCACCATTAATTAGAATCAGATTTTCTTGTTTTCAAATATCAATATTCATATACAATCAATACTAGGAAATGTAAATGCCATAATAAAATATATCCCCAAATGTACTGCCAGTAATTTTATCATCCTGAGATTTATAATTTGTACAATTTTATTTGACATAAATTACAGTGAAGTTCGCCATCTAGTAGCTAAGTTTTGAAGTACCATACAAATGAGCTAACGGGTAATTTTCTAAATGTTAGAACATACTCATGCCTCTGCATTACATACTCTCACAATGGGCCAATTTTCCAGCACTGATCTTCATTTTTGTATATGCACTGAATAACAAGCACAGATGATAGTAGTTAGACACATTAGTAATAGTAATTATGTTTATTACAGTAATGCCTGGGGACCAACCAAGAATTTGGGTCCCCTTGCACCAGGCAAAGAGTAATAGACAGTCCTGGACCAAAAAGGTTATGATCTAAATATGAATATTTTTCTTGAAGTTCATCCCATGGACAAAACTACAGACACAATTCTTAGCAGGTGGAAAATTGTGCCTGAACAAATGGAAACTGGATTGAATTCAGATTGAAAATATGGCCCAACATGTACATATTGTACTTAAAAACAAATGTAATTAAAAGCAGAAAGCTTACTTGTTTGATGTTCCTTGCAAATTTGTCAATAACGTAAAGTTATTTCTCACACTTCGTAAACTTGCCAGGACCTAAAGTAAACAAAAACATATAATATTAAACATTTTTTTTACAAACATGCAAATTTTCTCTCTCTCTCTCTCTCTCTCTCTCTCTATATATATATATATAAATATAGGAGCAAAGATGCTGAGGGACAACTTTCTATTCCATTCAATTTATCCATGTATGGTATAAACATAGAGACTATTTGAAATTTACCTGTGCAAAAGGTGTAACAATCAAGTCATCTCCATGTCTAAAATAAATGAAAAAAAAGTGTGAATCATATGTCAGAGAATAATTATCAGTATTTTAGTACAGTACATACACATACTCATCAAATATCAGAGGACCCAACCACATCAGCCACACCATCAAGGGCTCATTCACCTGCACATCCACTAATGTTATATATTCCATCATGTGCCAGCAGTACATTGGCCAAACCGGACAGTCCCTCCGCAAAAGAATAAATGGACACAAATCGGACATCAGGAATGGTAACATATATAAGCCAGTAAGTGAACACTTCAATCTCCCTGGTCATTCTATTACAGATTTAAAAGTCACTATCATTGAACAAAATAACTTCAGAAACAGACTTCAAAGAGAAACAGCAGAACTAAAATTCATTTGCAAATTCAACACCATTAATCTGGGCTTGAATAGGGACTGGGAATGGTTGGCTCACTACAGAAGCAGCTTTTCCTCTCCTGGAATTGACACCTCCTCATCTATTATTGGGAGTGGACTACATCCACCCTGATTGAATTGGCCCTGTCAACACTGGTTCTTCACTTGCAAAGTAACTCCCAGCTCTCCATGTGTCAGGTATATAATGCCTGCATCTGTAACTTTCACTCTATGCATCCGAAGAAGTGAGGTTTTTACTCACGAAAGCTTATGCCCAAATAAATCTGTTAGTCTTTAAGGTGCCACCAGACTCCTTGTTGTTTTTATACTCATCAAACTATATGATGTAAAAATTCTGCACAGAATGTAATCACTAACGTACAGTCAGCCAAACCAAGCATTATGCTAGCCTTTTATTTTATGCCGCAACTTTTGCTTGCTAGCAAATGGATGTATCTACTAAAGTGGGTGGACATCCATTTAGTGCACACAAACACAATATATGCATATTCAACTTGGGAAGCTGGGTACTCAACTGCCTGACTTGTGTAAGCACAACTCAAGGCGGGAACTAAAAACTGGCTCCTTAATATTTATGAGCAAATATAAATATTTATATCAAATACAGTTTAATTTCAAATTGGAAAAAGAGCATTTTACAATGCAATGTTTTCTCATATAGCCCCACTATTCAAAAATAAATCTTTACTACACATACTGTTTCTTTAAATTGCATAAAAGGTTGCTCCTGATGGAAAGGTCCCCTAGTCACAGTTCATGTTCATAGACAAAAAACAACTGAAGCTGGAACAACTGCTCAGTTTTGGTAACACAAGGCAATAAATGCCAGGAAATTCAAGGTTAAGGTGGCTCACTCATACTGTGATGGAAAAAAAAGCGTAACAGTCTGAGTAAAGGTCATCTTTGAATTTCCTGGCTTTTGTTGATTCGTGTCACAGCCTTTAATGTTATTTAAACATTGTTTCTTGTTTGTGGATTTTCATCATAGAAGATTAGAGAATATGTTCTGTGCAAAATGCATTACTATCTTTGGTGGGGGGGGTTGGTAAATATTATGTATTTGTATTTATAATCAACTAAATATGTACTGAGCATTTTATCCAGTTGAGTACATATTATACCACGCTTTTTATAGTACACATACTTTAGTATGCAGATTTGCATTGATTGACCTTAGCCATTACAACAAATCCTTTTGCTTCAGCAGATAATTATAATTTTTGTCAAATGTAAAACATATTATTAGCTTATAATATATTATTTACATAATTTAGAGATGTTACAGTCTCTTATGCAAATATTTGCTAAGTGCTAACTACAGCTAGAGATTTTTTGGTAGGTATTTCTCATGATAGCTGGGTCATCTTGCTAACTTTTAGATTTCTATTACACTATAAAATATTTATAATTCATACAATAATCTATTTAACTTTGTTTTTAGAGAAAAAAGACAGATTTTGAATTTAATGGAGAATAAGTGCTGTTCTTAATTTGTAAATTTATTTGCTCTCACATTAAGAGCCGATGCCTGACATTTTGAATTTATACATGTTCCTGATAACACCACATATATCCAACGTTCTTATTTTCTGAGGTCATGGCATTTATACATAACTTCCTGTGTGTGCATTAATACCAATATTTTAGGACTGAATAGGGCTTAGTTCTGCTCTAAAATAGGCAATAGGTTAATATTTAGAAATGAAATAAAGGCCCAATTCCTTTAATTAATTTTGAAACTTTTGTGTCTAAGGTTTATATAGCCCCACCGCTAGTAATTACTATGGTACTCCACAAGGCCCTTTAGAAATGCTTATAAAAATCCTATAAGCTTCCATTAAATTGCTACAGAAGTCTGAGAGATCCTTCACACTCATGAAAAACAAAAACACACTATAATCCATTATACTTTACCTATTTACTGTCTCCCATTTCTAATTATGAGACCATTTCTTATGAAACCACCACCTATTTTATAAATTAATGCCAATTAGTAACTGGATATAGACACTGTGTGCAAGGTCAGCAGATCCAATCTCGTCTTCAATAACCACCATTGGGTGGCTGCTTAACTGACCCATGAAATGAGTTCACGGTCTCAAACAGGAGTTCTATCATAAAACCTGCCCTCACAGTTGGCACTAGTTAGCACAGCCTTGGTAGTCTCTGTAACGAGACTAAAAACTGATTAGACATGAAGAATGAACTACCCTCCAGTAGCTGAGCTGCCTTGAGACAGTTCATGCTGAGGAGAGCTACATGGGGAAACAGACTGCAGCAGCCTCTTGCTCCATCTGATCTACAGAAAGAATCTTCAATTTCTGGCACCTTTCCCCAGAATTAAATACACTTGAAAAATTATCTCAATTTTTCTTTCCATAAAACGTTATGAATATTGATGCCTTTGCCCAATAAGAGGCATTCAGTTGCTGGAATATAATTACTGGCACATAGATTTGGTTACCTGCCTTCATTTAAAAGCATGGAAAGTGTGTCTAATGAGGCCAATTTCTCCACTCTCATGTGGTCTCCTACCAAGCCACCAAGAAAAAGGCAACAGAAAAATGTTAAAATGTGCACTTTTAACAAAAAAACCCCAAATCAAGTAAACCTATTTAATCTACATGACATATTTTTTACCAATCCTGTCTATCCATCCATCTATACATGTTTTCTAACATGGTCTTCACTGTATTATATTAACCATACATTACAAAAAAATAAAGTATCATATAAAAACATAAGAATATATTTGAAATATAAGGTAAGTGATTTAGGTAATTTGGCTGAAAATAACAATGAACCTCATCTATTAAAAAAAGAACCAATTTTCATACAAGTAACATGTAAAGGGACTACAACAACAACGCTATTTCAGAACATTGATTTGCAATGCTCTTCTACTAGCTGGGAAACATCTATTTAATAGGCTAAAACATTGAGCCTTGTGAGCACATAGCTGGGGGTCATGAGCTCCTGATTTGGCCTGGGTTATTTAATAAAAACCACTTTGCCTCAGGTTCTCCCTCTATAAAATACATAATTACCTCTTTGAGGTATTATGAAGATTACAGAGATGTTTGTAAAGTGCTTGGTCTCATTATTGTGATGAATGATGTAAATTGGATTCATACTCACTGTTCACTTGGAAGAGAGGAGTTCCTGGACATAGTCTTTGGTGATAAATCATAGTCACTGTCTGATCTGTAAAGAAATGACTCCCGGCGCTGGCTGTGGCCTGGAAAAGTGGTATGCAATACAAGTCCTGAAGAAGAGCTGGCCTGGGGGTCCAATGGGCTGCGACCTGGTGACGGGCCATTTTCCACATCAAAACTATGAACAAAACACATTGTTTCATGCACATTTGCTGATGTGTATTTTCAGAGCATAACATAAAACTTTCAAATACAGGAGGCAGAGTTTTGCATTTATTTTTGAGGTTTCAACCTGTGGCAAGGCCTGCCCTCTCCAGCACAGATAGGGTGACCAGACATCAAACGTGAAAAATCAGGACACGGGGTGGGGGTAATAGGAGCCTATATAAGAAAAAGATCCCAAAATTGGGACCGTCCCTATAAAATCAGGACATCTGGTCACCCTAAGCACAGATGTATTAAAGAAAGCAAGAGGACACAGGAATACATCCTATCCTGCATCAGCAGAAGGACTCCCAAACTCTCTGAGTGGCTGCTATTGCTCCAGCTCTCCAAATTCACTCACAAATACACTTTTGCTGATATAGGGCAGGATTTTGCCCTACGTTAACATAGCTCCTTCCCGTACTGTACATATTTTCTCTTCCTCCTGTCTGAACTTTGCTGAGCTCAACATACCATACAGAGCTGCTAGGTTACTTCTCTGGGCCCCATGGTTTTCCTCAACCCTCTCTCCAGGGTTGTGATAAAGGTCAACTCCCTTTTACTAATCTCGATTAACTGAGCCCCAGTGACGATCCTCACAATGCTAGCATAGAATAATGTAATGTAGATGAAATGCACACAATCCAGTAGACATCCTTGAACAGCATTACTGAACAAACTAGCCCAGGCCCAGCTTTAATACCCATGTCTAGTATGAGAGATGATCTAACAGACAGTTTTCAAGGCTTAACACAGATACACATAAAATAGTTGACTTCAGAATGGTACAAAGTTTACTGTTAGGAAATATGTACCAGGAAAGCCTGAAATAGCTGAATACCAATCCCACCATACTCATTTGAAGGTACAAATATGGGGAAGGACTTGAAGAACTATGCTATCCATATGAGCTAAGATCAAGTGTCTATCCAAGACCGTGATCAAGTGTCTTGATGTTTTTGGTCTTTTGGCCTCGAAATGAAAACCTTGTCTGTGTTTCCGGGACCTTGAAGTGAAAAAAAATCTCTAAATTATATCTTTTCCCTTTAGAATGCATGCAACTCAGCTCAGCAACTGTAATCCGCACTGCAGCCAACCACGGACATCAGTCAAAGTTACGCATCCTCAACAATTCTGGAAGTCAGGTCACTTATTTAGGTGCCTAATTTCAGGCAACCAAGTTTGCAGATTGTGGCCTGCACTTTCAAATACATTTCACAGCTTAACCATTGTGAGAAATACTTCTTTAGCTCATCCACTTTCAAACTGCTAGGTTGAGCAAAATGGAGTTTGTTTTTTATTTAAAATCTTCTGTCACCGTTTCCATTATACACCCACTTTCTTATGGGTTTATAACTTGGCTGTTGCAGCATGTGGTAGAAGTCACTTTGGACATTTTAGTAGGAGACACCCCTCATAAGCTCCCAAAATAAGCAGGTCGGCCTGTTTTGGTTGGGTTTTTGGAACCCATCTGACTGATGTAAATACCATCTGTGCTGCAATATCCAAGCAAAAGCAAAATGAATTAAGGATAAATTCAGACTGTATTTTCTTGTTTTTTTAGGTTTATGTCAAACCCTGATTGTTATTATACATTGTGTTCCTCTTATATGCAAATAGTCCCATTGAAATCAATGGCTGTGACTATGATTTGAGATAAAGTAACTATACTGTTTATTAATGTGGGAGGGAGTTTGGGGTCTCTATATTTTTTTATTTGCAGTGTTTGTTTTGGCTACTTTAGTGTCCTGCAACTTCGTAGATCATTCTTTTCTAAAGGTTTACTTAAATTGTGACTGCAGAAATTTGAGTAGACGTCAGTGGTTCCATTAGCAATGAAATAAACACAAACATTACAATAAATATGTATAACACCTTTGTGGAGCCATCTAATTTCTTGTTTGTATTCCCATATGGCATGTAACCATAGAAAACTCAAGTGCTCATCACATCGCTGCTATGCACAACTGAAACAGGAATCATGAATAGGAAGTAATAATGGGTACATGTAACTGATCCCATAGTTAGGGCTACCATATGTCCGGATTTCCCCAGACATGTCCGGCTTTTCAGTCTATAAATAGCCATCCGGGGAGGATTGCTAAAAATCTAAAAATGTCCGGGATTCCCCCCCGGTCGTCTATTTATAGACAGGCAGCCAAAGCCCCTTCCCTGCTCCCTCCATCCCCTGTAGCCCCTGAGGCCTTACCACGCAGTCCGGCCCCGCAGCTGTCTTCCCCCTCTTCCCCTCCCCTGAACGCTCCGCCCACCTGCTCCTCCCCCTCCCCTGAAAAGAAGCAGGGGCAGGCGGGTGGCAGCAGCAGGTAAGCTGGGGCGCAGGGGGGGGAGGAGAGCTCCAGGGAGGCGCGGCCCTGGCCGAGTGGCTCCCTCTGGCCCAGGCCAAGCGGTGCCCGGCGGCCCCAGTGGCTCCGGCCCTGGCCCCAGCCGGTTCCGGCCGAGCGTGCCAGTCCGGCCCCGGCCGAGCACCCCCAGCCCCAGCCGCTCCGCATCGGGCCCCAGGGCGGCGGCCCCAGTTCCGGCCGAGCGCGCCGGCCCAACCCCGGCTGAGCACCTCCGGCCCAGCCCCGAGCTCCGGCCGGGATGCAGCCCGATTCCTGGGCTCCTTAAAGCTGGCCCTGGTCAGGGGACGGGGGGGAGGGGGTTGGGGGTTCTAAGGCGGGCAGTCAGGGGGTGGGAAGTGGGAAGGAGTGGATGGGGTGGGGCAGGGGCGGGGCTAGAGCGGGGCTCCTCCCCCCCTCAGTGTCCTCTTTTTGCTTGTGGAAATATGGTAACCCTACCATAGTTCATGAAAAGGAGGCAGAGATTCTATAAAAAAACCTTGCCCCTTTCTGGTTTTTCAGTATTTATTTCATAAAACTGATTCTTGAAAAGTTTGATCAGTGTTTTATAATTGGTGTTCAAATTTAAACTAAAAAAGTGATATCTCCAATTGTAAGCTATAATATTGTAGACAGAATAATTGTAGGCCAATCTGGTCCACCAAGCCACTACTCTCTCCTCATTCAGGAAGTGAGTAAACAATAATAATAATTGTTTTAAAAAATCCAAAATGTTTATTTTAACCACCTTGCCTAAACTGAGTACCTGGAGGATTTCCTTACTGTAATCTCGGTCCTCCTCCTCCTCCTTCCCTTCAGCTGGCTGCTACTACACTTGTCCTATCTAATGATGGACTGTAAGTTCTTTTGGGCGGGGAGCTCCTTTATCTATTTGTCTTGTAAAATGCACAACATGCTCTTGACATCTGTAAAAATAAATAAATAGTAAGCGAGGCATTGCTGAGCTACTACACAGGAAGGCTGATCAGATGTGCCAATCTGTTATACAACAGGGCATGAGGTCACTGTTAAAGTTGTGCATTAGAGTGTGAGTTGGATGGAGTTTAGAGTGTGTATTTCTTTTCGTGACTGTTGAAGTTGGAAGTGAAACCCTTATAGCCTGTGTAGGTGCATCACTGACAGCATTGCAGGCAATGCGAAGGTGGCAAGGAACACAGGAGACTTTTCCCTTCACTTCTTATTTTAAGGTTTTATTAAACATGTTATTTCCTCTGTCTGGAGGGTTTGAGTTATGCCTGAAAGCAACCTTAATTTCCAGCAAATGAGGAGAGGCATTGCTGAGATACGACACAGGAAGGTTGGTAAAGTATGCAAGAAAGATAGCAAAGCTACAGATGTCTAAGGGACCTTAGGGTTTGAAAAAAAGGCTTTTTGAAGAAAATCAGTGACTATGGTTTTAATATTTTCTCTCTTTATGAACTAAGTTATGCATTTGGAAACATCACCCTTATGAACTGTATGGAGATTTTTTTTGAGCAGCTGGATATGCAAAGAAATCCCAGTGCAAGCCAGGCTACTTGAGCGGTCTTGCAGAGAGAGAATGAGAATCTCACAGTACAGAAATGAACGGTTATTAGAGACAGGATGATCAGGATCAACCAAAAAATTCAGGATCTCAACAACCTCCCCCCAAACTTGCTACTGCCCTATTTCCATTATGGGCTGAACAAAAACTACAGATCCAAGCATCCTCAAACTTTTAGGCAAGCCAGATTCAGATCTGGATGTCTGCTTAGATCTGAACTTTGTGGTTTTGGCCTTTTTCTAATTGTTATGATATTCAGATCATTCCAACAGCTGAGCAAAAGCACAGAGAGTCACCGTGGTGACACATACTACCGTCCCCTTCCAAACACCAGGCACCAAGCATATACTTAGTGTTACTTTTTGCACAAACACTTCAGCCGCTCATAGATTAAAATTAGAATTCTTTTTCTTGACAAGCAATGAGTCACAATGTTACCCCCAAGCTGTTATCTAACAGACTAGGGTGTGACTACAGCAACTCGCCTTGAAACAGCAGTAACAGCCAAAGCATCAGAAGTATATGCTGCCTACTCTAGTGTGGCAATTTGTGCCAGAAACATTTTCGAAGAACTGTTTATTTAATATACACCTCTACCCCAATATAACACGACCCGATATAACACGAATTCAGATATAACACGGTAAAGCAGTGCTCCGGGGGGGCGGGACTGCGTACTCCGGCCGATCAAAGCAAATTTGATATAATGCAGTTTCACCTCTAACGCGGTAAGCTTTTTTGGCTCCCGAGGACAGCATTATATCGAGGTAGAGGTGTACCAAATATCATGTATTTATTCATAAAAGAACAACTGATAAAGTACCAGTAGCAATACATTGTGCACGGAGAACTGGGCAGGTGAAGCATAAATGTACCATTATGTACATTTGTATTTGGGTTCAGATTTTTCACAGTTTTAATGCTTCTAGAAACCACATATTGGACTGGAAAAATACAAGACCAGATCTTCTTCTAGCCTTTCAGTTCCTTGAAGCTGGATATGCAACAAGTTATTTAGCTCAAGATTTATTCTGGCAAGTAAATGACTCCTTAAGGCATTACAAAATGACAAACACAAAGAACAATATTAAGATATGTGACATGGTTAAGGTTCCTGTGAAAGCCAAACTCACAGCACTAGTTTATACAGTATGCAATGAAGGAGATTCCTATAATCACCATGCTATATTATGGCACTTAACAATATAATAGCTTAAGTACATCTACAAAATGATATACAGCTGAACAAATATCAGAGTTTTCTTTTATGAATGACTCAGTACTTATCCTTATTTGTGCACAGAAAATCAACAGAAAAAGCTCGGCTCAATAACAATGATATTTACAGACATCTAGTTAAAAGACACACATACCCTAATTGATCATAGAGGGCTGGTCAATCTAGCAGACAAAGATATAACAAGATCCAGTAGCTGGAAGTTGAAGCTAGACAAAGTCATAAGAATGGCCCTACTGGTTCAGACCAAAGATCCATCTAGCCCAATATCCTGTTTTCTGACAGTGGCCAGTGCCAGGTGCCCCAGAAGGAATGAACAGAACAGGTAATCATCAAGAGATCCATCCCCTGTCGCTCATTCCCAGCTTCTGGCAAAGAGTTTAGAAAGACAACAAAATAAAATGGAGACTGAAGTCTCTACTAGGGTAATACTCTGGTGCGTGGATTATGTTCACATAAATGTGCATTTTGGCATTTGCACTTAAAATAGAGAGACAAGACCCCATCACCATTGTGTCCATGCACAAGTTGGTCCAGTCAGGTTCCACAGTGATGCCTTACAGGTATCAAACCTTCCTCACAAAGACCCTGGGGATGGGGATGTCCTGGTAACTCTGGGGCACTCAGCGCTCAATGTGCTGCCATCACAGATGTCACAAACCTAACACACACTGCACTGTAACAGGCCTGGGACCCCCACCTCCCCACGAAACACTTGTGATATCCTCCCAAGTTAGGACCCGCCCCCAACATACACACACATATATATACCGGAACAGGGCTAAGACACGCACCCCCGTATCCCCCCCACTGGCCAGGACTCAGACGATCCCTCCCCAAATTGCATTAGGACAGACGTGAAACCCCCCTCCCCACTGCACTGGGACAGGCCTAGGACCCCAACCCTCCCCTCCCTCTCCCCGCATTTGCACAGGCCTGGGACCCCCACGCCCCCCTTACCCCAAATCTCTCTCTCCAGGGTCCCCATGGCGGAACTCACCACCACCCCACTCAGCTCAAAGAGGCTGGGGGGCTCCCAGCAGTGGCCTCTCCGTCCACCCGGGCGTCCATGGCAGCCACTGCCCTCACACAGATGAGCACCCTGGGGACGGGAGCTCTAGGCAGCGCCGCCATCTTGGTCACATTAGAAATAAGGTGCTAATTTTTAACAGTGATGGTAATTAACCACTGGAACAATTTACCACGGATTATGGTGGATTCTCCATCACTGGCAATTTTTAAATCAAGATTGGATTTTTTCTAAAATATCTGCTCTAGTTCAAACAGGAATTAATTCAGAAAAGCCCTATGGCTTTTGGTTTTACACAGGTGGTCACTTTAGATGACCACCGGGACCCTTCTGGCTTTATAATCTATGGTAAAATAGGCGTTTGTTAACTATTGACTTGTGTAAACTAAAGTCTATATGCATGAAAATAATTGAAAAGTAAAGACTGAATTGCTGACCTATAAAAAGGTTAGGGTAGATTCCTACTGTAGAAAGACTTATGAGACAAATGGCCTTTTTATAATCCCTGAGGCCTTTTTATTTTTAAAGAAACAGACACAGCTGTGCAATTCAGGAACAAGCATGAATCATCAACCAGACATTAGTTGGATTGAGTACATTCCAAAGATCATTGAACAACAACAGAAACAAAATAATAGATCAAAAGGGAAACTCCACGGACACCGCTAGTCGTCAAAGAGTAAGACTGACATGAAAACAAAACCAAGAACATATTCAGGTTAGAAACAAGAAAAAGAGAAGAATTTTACCACATCCTGTGAACTGCTGTTCCATCAGGGCCAATCCTGGCCATTACATGGGTCCACAATGGGGAGGGAGAAACCCCTTCTCACCCCACACCTGCATAAGGGCTAGGCAGAACTGCAGTCTTTGCATCTGAGGGAGAACAGGGGCTGCTCTGAGCCTACTGTCCTGGGAGGGCATGTCCCCCCCAAAAAGAGTGAGATGGAACATCGAGGAGGCAATGGCACAGCTCCCCTCTACACCAACCCAAAGAGCTGGCTGGTCACACTGGAGTAGTAAGTGGAAACCCCAAAAGCAGTGTGTGCATTACTTCTGCAATGCCACAGAGTCCTGGGAGAAGATAGAATGGCCACGTGTGCTCCCTCTGGGGCAATGTGGCTGTGCTATTAGGTACATTCAAGCCCTTCATATTTACTCTGTCTTATTAAGGAAACTCCTAGGAGTCATTGGGAATGTTGGGTATGCAGGGAACACAGAATTAAAAGGGATCTTGTCTTCTTCTATGGATGAAAAATGCTATATAAAAAGCTAGGTATTACTATTATTATTCCAAAATATTCTCATGTATATTAGAGAAATATCTCGAATAAAATCAAAAGTAATAATAATAATAATAGAACTAGAGAAGCCTTTTGCCTTATGTTTGTATTAAGTAACATAATTTACTTTAATGAGGGGAACTGTATTCTCCCTCAGTCCTTCTGCATTTCAAGCCCTAATAAAACCATAATAAACAGTCAGCACAGAGACTGCCAGTAGATGGCACAAGTTAGCAGTAGCTTGCTTAGACACCTGCTGATTGAGGCACTTGCTTCAATCACAGATGCAAAAACTATTAATGCAACAAATCAATCAACAGAGGAATAACACATTGAAATGCCAAGAGAAATTCTGCTTGAATGTAAAATACAACTAAGTCCTACGCTCCGTGCTGGAAAACACAACAGAATTAATAAAAAAAACCTCAAACCCACAAATTGCCCACATCTGCTCTTTTACATGGTGAAACCCCACTGAATTCAAAGTGATTGCACTGACCTAATTTAGGGGGCAAATCCAATTAGTACCTTCATAGCCAAAGAGATTTCCTGGGGAGAAGGACTAGTGTGTTTCCTATTGCACAGGATTTGGGATGAGGAGGGTCTGCTCTATTAGCTGGGAAGGGTCAGAGGATCCACAGCTCAGTAGATCCTTCTGCCCTCCCTCAAGGTCACCTTGGGGCAGCAAAGAGCCATTGGGGAGAAGTAACTGACCCAGAGTGGCTGCAGAGCTACTCCACAGTCTCTCTCATGTGATCCCTGCAGAAATGCAACACTCCATAAGAACATAAGAACAGCCATACTGGGTCAGGCCAAAGGTCCATCTAGCCCAGTATCCTGTCTTCCGACAGTGGCCAATGCCAGGTGCCCCAGAGGGAATGAACAGAACAGGTAATCATCAAGTGATCCATTCCCTGTCTCCCATTCCCAGCGTCTGGCAAACAGAGGTAAGGGACACCATCTCTGCGCATCCTGGCTAACAGCCATTGATGGACTATCCTCCATGAATGTATCTGGTTCTTTTATGAACCCTGTTATAGTCTTGGCCTTCACAACATCCTCTGTCAAAGAGTTCCAAAGGTTGACTGTGCGTTGTGTGAAGAAATACTTTGTTTTGTTTGTTTTAAACCTGCTGCCTATTAATTTCATTTGATGACCCCTAGTTCTTGTGTTTTCAGAAGGAATAAATAACACTTCCTTATTTTCTTTCTCCACACCAGTCATGATTTTCTAGACCTCTATCATATCCCCCCTTAGTCGTCTCTTTTCCAAGCGGAAAAGTCCCAGGCTAATTAATTTCTCCTCATATGGAAGCCGTTCCATATGCCTAATAATTTTTGTTGCCCTTTTCTGAAACTTTTCCAATTTCAATTTATCTTTTTTGAGATGGGGTGACCACATCTGCATGCAGTATTCAAGATGTGGGCATACCATGGATTTATATAGAGGCAATACGATATTTTCTGTCTTATTATCTATCCCTTTCTGAATGATTCCCAACATTGTTTGCTTTTTTGACTGCTGCTGAACATTGATTGGATGTTTTCAGAGAACTATCCACAGTGACTCCAAGAACTCTTTCTTGAGTGGTAACAGCTAATTTAGACCCCATCATTTTATATGTATAGTTGGGATTATGTATTCCAATGTGCAATACTTTGCATTTATCAACATTAAATTTCATCTGCCATTTTGTTGCCCAGTCACCCTGTTTTGAGAGATCCTTTTGTAGCTCTTTGCAGTCTGCCTGGCACTTAACTATCTTGAGTAGTTTTGTATCATCTGCAAATTTTACCACCTCACTGTTTACTGCTTTTTCCAGATCATTTATGAATATGTTGAATAGGACTGGTCCCAGTACAGACCCCTGGGGGACACCACTATTTACCTCTCTCCATTCTGAAAACTGATCATTTATTCCTACCCTTTGTGTCCTATCTTTTAACCAGTTACCGATCCACGAGAGGACCTTCCCTCTTATCCCATGACAGCTTACTTTGCTGAAGAGCCTTTGGTGAGGGACCTTGTCAAGGGCTTCTGAAAAGCTAAATACACTATATCCACTGGATCCCTCTTGGATTTATAGCCTCTAAAGTTTTACGTTGCTTTATTTTTGAATGCAGTTATTTTTTGTACAACTTTCATGATAGAGATTGCAGTACAGTACTTGTACTAGGTAAACTGAAAAATAGCATTTCTTTTGTTTTTTACAGTGCAAATATTTGTAAAAAAATAAATATAAAGTGAGCACTGTACACTTTGTATTCTGTGTTATAATTGAGATCAATATATTTGAAAATGTAGAAAACATCCAAAAAATTTAAATAAATGGTATTCTATTATTGTTTAACAGTGCAATTAATATTTTTAATCATGATTAATTTTTTTAATTGCTTGACAGCCCTAATGCAAATAATTCATTTAGTTTCTCCGCAATGGCCTTATCGTCCTTGAGTGCTCCTTTAGCATCTCGGTTGTCCAGTGGCCCCACTGGTTGTTTAGCAGGCTTCCTGCTTCTGATGTACTTAAACATTTTTTTGCTATTATTTTTTGAGTCTCTGGCTAGCTGTTCTTCAGTCTTTTTTGGCCTTCCTAATGATATTTTTACACTTCATTTGCCAGAGTTTATGCTCCTTTCTATTTTCCTCACTAGGATTTAACTTCCACTTTTTAAAGGTGCCTTTTTGCCTCTCACTGCTTCTTTTACTTTGTTGTTTAGCCACAGTGGCACTTTATCGGTTCTCTTACTATGTTTTTTAATTTGGGGCATACATTTAAATTGAGCCTCTACTATGGTGTCTTTAAAAAGTTTCCATGCAGCTTGCAGGGATTTGACTTTTGGTGCTGTACCTTTTAATTTCTGTTTAACTAACCTCCTCGATTTTGTGTAGTTCCCCTTTCAGAAATTAAATGCTACTGTGTTGGGCCACTGTGGTGTTTTCCCCGCCACAGGGATGTTACATTTAATTATATTATGGTCACGATTACCAAGTAGTCCAGCTATAGTCACCTCTTGGACTAGATCCTGTGCTCCACTTAGGACTAAATCAAGAATTGGCTTTCTTCTTGTGTGTTCCAGGACTAGCTGTTCCATGAAGCAATAATTTAAGGTGTCAAGAAACTTTATCTCTGCATCCCATCATGTACCCTGAGGTGACATGTACCCTGTCAATATGGGGATAGTTGAAATCCCCCATTATTACTGAGATTTTTATTTTAATAGTCTCTCTAATCTGTGTGAGTATTTCACAGTCACTATCACCATCCTTGTCAGGTGGTTAGTAATATATCCCTTCTGCTATAGAGCATGGAATTTCTATCCATAGAGAGTCTATGGTGCAGTTTGGTTCATTTAAGATTTTTACTTCATTTGAGTCTATGCTTTCTTTCACATATAGTACCACTGCCCCACCAGCACGACCTCTTCTGTCCTTCTGATATATTTTGTACCCTGGTATTATTGTGTCCCATTGATTATCCTCATTCCACCAAGTTTCTGTGAGACCCATTATATCAATATCCTCGTTTAATACGAAGCACTCTAGTTCACCCATCTTATATTTAGACTTCTAGCATTGGTATATAAGCACTTCAAAACTTGTCACTTTTTAGCTGTCTGCTATTACATGATGTAATTGAATGGGACTTTTTTTCATTTGACTGTTTCTCATCCTCTCCTCCTTACTAGGACATAGAGAATCTCCATTAATAGATCCTCCTCCCCTAAGGGATGTCTCTGTTTGAACCACGTGCTCCTCTGCACCTGTCAGCTTTCCCCAGCCCTTAGTTAAAATTAAAAAGGTCATAGAGCAGTTTTTAAAGTGCCAGCAATCTGGTTCCATTTTGGTTTAGGTGCAGCCCATCCTTCCTGCACAGGCTCCCCCTTTCCCAAAAGTTTCCCCAGTTCCTAATAAATCTAAACCCCTCCTCCCTCCACCATCATCTCATCTACGAATTGAGACCCTGCAGTTCTGCCTGTCTAACTGGCCCTGCGTGTGGAACTGGAAGTATTTCAGAGAATGCTACCATGGAAGTGCTGGACTTCAATCTCTTAGCTAGAAGCCTAAATTTGGCCTCCAGGACCTCTCTCCTATCCTTCCCTACGCCATTGGTACCCACGACCACTAGCTCCTCCCCAGCACTGCACATAAGTCTATCTAGATGTCTCGAAAGGTCCGCAACCTTTGCACCAGGCAGGCAAGTCACTATGCGGTTCTCCCAGTCAACGCAAACCCAGCTATGTTTCTAATGATCGAATTGCCCATTACTAATACCTGTCTCTTCCTAATAACAGGAGTTCCCTCCCACAGAGAGGTATCCTCAGTGCGAGAGGATACCACATCATCATCTGGAAGGAGGATTCCAACTATGGGATTGTTTCCCTCTGCTCCAGTTGGATGTTCTCCTTCCCTGAGACTCTCATCCTCCTCAGCAGCACAGAGGCTGTCAGACGGAGGATGGGACCGTTCTGTGTCCCGGAAAGTCTCATCTATGTACCTCTCTGTTTCCCTTAGCTCCTCGAGTTTAGCCACTCTGGTCTCCAAAGCCCGTACATGGTCTTTGAGGGCCAAGAGCTCCTTGCACCGAATGCAAACATACGCTACCTGCCCATAGGGCAGATAATCATACATGCTGCATTGGGTGCAATAAACTGGGTAGCCCCCACTCTGTTGCTGGACTTCTGCCTGCATTCTCTTTTTACTCCTGAAGCTCATTCCTTGTTGTTGATGATTTGTTTTTATCAGGGGGTATTTTTGGCTTTAAGTTTAAGGAATATTAAGTGTATCTAGCCCCCTCTGAGGTTCCCCCTCTAAACTCCCTCACAAAACTCCCCTGTTAGCTGCTCCTTTTCGCTAGCTCTTCTGGTCACTTAGGAGTGGGATTTTTAAAGCCCCAGTCTTCCTGTATAGTCCCACCCCCTGGTTAAGGGTTTATGGGTGCTAAAGGGCTTAGGGAACAAAGCCTCGTTAAGAAGCTCTCAGCCTTGCCTAGCAGGCTGCTAGGCTCAGCACATGGTCTACCCAAGCAGAATGCTAGGTACGAGTTCCTAGATTTTCTCCTTAGAACAGGATTTGTCACAAATCTTTCTATGGGAATAACAAAAAAGTATATATATCCTCATGGCCTGAGGAAGAGACTGGGTCTGGAATGCATACACAGAGTTCCTAATCTAATTTCTTCATCAGACCATGGGTGTCTCCTACCAACATGCTAATTATATTTCTACTTCCAGGTCTTATTGAAGTCCATGGCAGGGTCTTGCTTTAATTTCAGAAAAAAGGAGAGATTTGGTCTAACATTCTGAATTTCATTTGAATTCTGATTGCATATCCTGTGGTTGCTGTGCCACTTCTTGGTCTCATTACAATCTTCATACTGTCTCAAGATGTAGAATAAAAATATATAAAATCAAGCCCATTAACAAGGCAGTTTTTATACATTTTTTGCTCATGTGACAAAACCATTTATCCTGAGAAGGAGAGAATCAATCCTACATAATATATAGACTACATTCTGTTCTGAGTTCCACAAACGCATCTAAGGGTCCTTTTTTTTGGGCCATTTAACACACTCCAGTGAAAAATACAAATTTCCATAGTTGCTATGGTGCCATCATTGCTCCCTGCAGTGGAATTTCAGGTGATTCTGACAGACGTTGCTAATGATAAAGCTCATCTTACAGTGACCAAAATCTCTTCCCCACAAGACAGCAACTAATATTCTGGTTAGATTTTCAGATTCATTAAGTGTGCTTTCCTAAAGGGTCCCTGGCAAATGCAGTTACTTACATCTTCAGCGCTTTACATTAATGGCCTCTTCTAGATGTGCTCTAATTTTGTGCACCTGTTTCATATTATCAGAACAGCTTGTTATTTTCTCTGGATGGCCTTTTTTAATCTGCAAATGAGTGTACTTAAAACCAGACATTCTTTCATCATCACTAAGATCTAATATAATGTTTATCATATCACTGCATAAAACAGGACAGAGAAGACAGACTCAGAGTGCTTGTCCTGGACATATTATTTATTATACAAGACAAATCAGGTGTTGATAGGCCAGTTCCTGAAAGATGCTGAGCAGTGTCAACACCTAATTAAAATCAATAGGAATTGTGGGTGCTCAGTGATCTCAGGATTTGACCCTGTAAAGCTGCCTCTTGAGACTTCACATAAAATAACTCTTTAACCTAAAATGTCTAATACCCAGAGACTGAGTAAATATAACAATTATTCATTTTTGGGCTAACTTCACCCTTCCCCTCCTGGTTATGACTGCCCCTGGGTATGTGGAGGGAGGGGATGAGATTAGCAAAATCCACACAGGAGATCCATACTGAGGTTGTGTTGTGGTGCTCAGCACTGCAGGAGTTTAATGTACATGCCTGGTGGGACATTTGGGGGTGTCTGTAAATCTGTGACTATGTGGGTCCCTTAGTCATTCAGCCCTTCACAGGATGAGTGTCTCTGTTTGGGGGAAAAGAGGGGGTTCAACCCACGCAGAAACGATTGCAGCCCTAAGGCTGCCATAGAAGCAATGAAGTAGCTCTATCTCTGCTATTCCACCTACGCTCCAGCTTCTGGGTCTACTTGGCACAGAAGGGAGAATTTCCCTTTTTATCTGCAGTGAGAAATCAGATGTTACAACATCTTCCACAAAGCTGGTTATGATATCCCATCCATCCACCTAGCTAGGCTGCCCTCATCACCATGCAGTCTGAGATCCTGAATTTAGATTCCAGCAAAATAACCTCCCTTCTCATCTTCAGCATGCTCCCTGGATTTGCTTCTCCTTTAGTACTCTCTCTTTACCGCCACCCATTTATTCTCCGCTCTGTTCCCTATGCACCTCAAATACTAGACATTTTTCTGTCCCTTCTCCAATACTGCCCCCCATCAGACATGGCCTCCCTGCATTTAGTTGCTACTCTGAGTAGTTCAAAAGACATGATTTACGAGGAGAGGCTGAGGGAACTGGGGTTATTTAGTGTGCAGAAGAGAAGAGTGAGGGGGGATTTGATAGCAGCCTTCAACTACCTGAAGGGGGGTTCCAAAGAGGGTGGAGCTCAGCTGTTCTCAGTGGTGGCAGATGACAGAACAAGGAGCAATGGTCTCAAGTTGCAGTGGGGGAGGTCTAGGTTGGATATTAGGAAGCACTGTTTCACTAGGAGGGTGGTGAAGCACTGGAATGGGTTACCTAGGGAGGTGGTGGAATCTCCATCCTTAGAGGTTTTTAAGGCCTGGCTTGACAAAGCCCTGGCTGGGATGATTTAGTTGGTGTTGGTCCTGCTTCGAGCAGGAGATTGGACTAGATGACCTCCTGAGGTTTCTTCCATCCCTAATCTTCTTTGATTCTATGATTTTATGACTCATTCCTTCTCCCTAGTGTATGGCATCCATTAAACAATAGAACAAAATCAATCAAAATCTCATGCTTAAACCTTCAAGGTGGCCACAGTACTCTTCATTAGTGCTATGCTTGATTTCCACTGGATAATTGTATGAT
Source organism: Trachemys scripta elegans (assembly GCF_013100865.1). NCBI lineage: Eukaryota > Metazoa > Chordata > Testudines > Emydidae > Trachemys > Trachemys scripta. The sequence goes on from NC_048305.1 coordinate 90,169,798, forward strand.
ATGGAATATCCTGCCTTATTTACTAGTATTTGTAAATGTAAACTGTCATCTGCTGTGAAACATGTTATTAAACCTCTGCATGAATTATAAAGAGTAATGGATGTTTACCTGAATTTATTTTCTCTGAATTTACAGGTTCAGTATTCTTAACTAGGAGTTCTCCACTTCCATGGAGCTGGGGGGAGAGGGGGAGGAAGGGAGGCGTATGGAGATAATAGAACCAGAACTGTCTATCACCGAGTGGAGCTCTGCCCTACTCACCATATAGAATGATTCCAGGGCTGCAATGTGTTTAAATTATGACTGGAAATTGACTTGAATCTGGACCCAAAACACCCTTGAACTATGGGAAAGTTGAGACCTAATGGAACTAACCTTTGTAACTCAGGCCTAGCTCTAATATATTTCAAAGGCAAAAATAATATTAACTGGGAAATGAGTCCCACCCCCACTAAGATATTCTCCTGGCACAGCATGCAAAACTCCCCTTGACATCATTGAGCTTCCGCTGTAGCGCTTGGTTTGTGAGATTCTTGCTATGACTTCTGCTCTCTAGACTTGCATATCTGTATGATCATCACTGTAGTATCTGAGGGTGTGAGACCTATGAGAAGATGAATCAGTTCTCATAGCTCTCTTCACGTATCACTTTAAAATAATAGTTCAACTGGTTTCATTTTTCCCCACAGCAGAACACATCTGTTCAATATAAGCATAGTTAGTTTTCGAAGTGTTGTACACAGTCCTCATTTTGAACCACTGTTTTTTTTCCTTTTCAATTGTCTTCTTGTCAAAATTAAGATAGTCCTTCTCATCATAATTGTTTACTATGAAGAAGACATTGTGCTACCTGCTTGTTCAACATCAGATCTAATTACTGCCTTAAATCTCAGCTGTTAGCACATTCAGCACTTGAACTGTTACTTCACCTTGTTCCCACACATTCATTCAGTAGCAAGAAGATGTATTAAAGCAGAGAACAGTTGTTCCTGCACGATTTGCTTTTAACATTTTCTGTCATGAGGACACTTTTATTTACAGACATTTATTTATTTAAGATATTTATAACCATTTGAAGCCCTGGTATAGCTGCATCAGTGTTACCAACAGCGTATGCTTTAGGGTAGACAGGGTGCAGAAGTTTTTACTGCAGAGTGGATGACATGGCAGTGAAAATGCTTGCCTGAGTCTAAATTAGAAAGATGGATTTGTGATTCTCCTAGCAGAGACGAGACCTGAGAAAATATTAAATATTTTAATGTAATCTTTTAAATCTTTTAAACTATACTGTATGAATTTTAGATAGATAAATACCTTGAAAACATTACCATACAATACACTAAAAATAAATACTGAGTTTCTGCTTCCCTATTTCATACTCAATTAAATCCATCAGTTGTAACCTTCCTAAACTGTGCATCTCATGTGGTCTGGCTGTTTTGTCATTTTACAATGGTTTATTTCCACTAATCTCCAGAGACTGCAGGGCATAGTTGGAGATCCCAAATGCCCCCTCTATTCTTACTACAACAGTTTTTAAATGCAGATGCGTGTGACAGCCAAGTAATCCTTTCTTAGCAAAAGCAGCAATACAAGTGAACTATTTCAAGGGTTGTCTTTAATATAAAAAACATTGTTCTCTCCTTTCTCACCTATTGCTGTCCAAAAACCAAGTTACTAATAATCTATAAAAAGTATGGCGTCGCATGCTAAAGTGAAGCAATTGCATTGCTTGCAAAGTGCTATAGACCGTACTGCACTTTCCTTCCAAAATGCATCACGTAATCTGCTTCTGGCAGAAAGGTTACAATCGCCAATAAAATGTTTCCATTTGTGCCTATCCCTTTGATATCAGCAATAACTGGCAGCACAAGGAGAAGGAAGAATACCTTGCCTATTGGATATAATAGTTGAAAATTAAATTCGCTTGTGGAGAAATCTTGAAGGGTGCTGGGCACCAGGGTGCTGAGCCAAAAGAAAAGAATAAGATTAAGCCTAAAAAAAAAAATCTTGCCAGTCCTAACATTCACTCATTTCACACAGGGTTCACACAGCTCTGCTCATATTTTCTATCATTATCTGCACAGTGCTCTCCTGCTATGCTATTTTCTCAACCTGCTCTTTTGATTTACAGCTAATCAAAACCAAATCTGTTCTTAAACATGCTGATGCTTTCAACTTCATGAACTGCTCCTTTGAAGGAAGCAGTTCGATTCCCTGGATGAGCCAATTTAAATAATGTTTTTCAATTTAAAACGCTCAGCATTAGCAATTCAGTGGGATTGTAACACCATTCTGTGACCCATGTTATGCAGGGCATGAGAAAAAACAGTCTTGCCATGTACGTGCCCATCCTTCTGATAGCACTTCCACAAGTTTCTGGAATGGTCGGCTCTACAAAAATGGTATTATTCTCAAACACTATTGTGCACACTCATGTTAGCACCCACAATGCTGAACACAATTTGTCCAGGTCTACAATGACTGCCAAGTTCTGTTCAGCATTAGGCCAGTTTTTGCTATCACATTCAAGGACGGTAACATTTTGTTATGTAAACCAGGCCTCTTGGTCTTTTTGGTAACTATTCCCTCTGACTGGGATCCCCACTCTGTCACTCCGAGTGCAGGAAGTGCGGGCCCGCAAAGATTTTAAAAATTAATACTTGTCACTCCAGGCTTGTATCAAACTCCCCAGGTTACAGCTTCTCTCTGACCTTGGCTTGGTAAATGCTGCCACCACCCAAATGCAAAAAAACCCCTTTGAACCCAGGAAGGAGCACTTGGGAATTCCTCCCTGTAGGGTACCTTCAAGCCCTTTCACCCACCCACCCCGGGGAAGAGCTGAGAAAGAAAACAAAGGAAATTAGCTGTGCTACCAACTAATCAAACAACATGCACAAACCTCTTAGGACACCAAAAATCCAATCCTGTTCTTAAAAAGGGTAAATGTTATTAAAAACAAAAAGGAAAAAAATTACATCTGGAACTTAGGCTTTTTGCTAGATCTTAAAAGAAACAATTACAAAAATTAAGCACCCAAAATTGTTTTATTGGGGGTCCAGCTTAAAGGTTACAAACAAACAAAAGCATCTGGAGTTAGCACAGAGGAGATCCACAAGCCAAAATAAGAAATAAACCTGACAGCGTCTAACTAAACATTCCCTATCCAAATTATTTCTTCTAGATATGGAAGATACTTTTTCATACCTGGTTCAAACCTTACACAGCATTTCTGCTTATAGCATTGCTGCTCCATGTCCCTGCAGCCCAGAGAACAACAGACAAAGGGAAAAGTTTCTGTCCCAATTTTAAAAAGGTCTACCTTCCCATTGGCTCTTTTGGTCAGGTGGCCACTTTCTTTTCTTTATCTGGGGGACTTTTAACCCTTTACAGGTAAAGCAAGCAGAGAACAGCTACCACAGGGATTTTACAGCTAACTGGCTGATTGGGTGTCCATAAAAGGGTGCTATCCCCCGCTTCATTTATGACGGATGGTCTGCTGTGTGTGAACTCTGAATGATACAGCCTGCTGATGATGCTTTCTTTTGTAGATATCAGTGGATTTCCCCTTTTCCTTTAACAATCTGAGAGTAACCAAAGACTCGACTCAGTTACAGATGGTAATGAAAATAATACTTTAATCTCATAAAACACTTTTCATGGACAAAGCTCAGAACAGCTCACAGATCATTTTACAGGTCAAGTTACTTGCTCAAAGCCTCATAGTGAGTCCATATCAGAAACTAGAAAAGAATACAAATCTTCTGATTCCCAGTTTCACATTCCAACCACTAATTGAAAGTGCTTCTCTCTCACACGGGGGAAGGCAAGTACTCCATGTTTGTAGGTAACCTGGTCATAACCATAGTTTATTTTATCTTGGACTTTAAAAAAAGGGACTGTTGATACTTCATTACACAGAGTACTCTACCTTTTAGAAAAAGACAGCAATCCAACACCAACCATGTTTGTGCTATTGTAATTCTGGCTGGCTGAGACAGTGTGTGTGAAGGGCATCAAATATAAGGCAAATATCTGTGCTGTCAGACAGATAGGAGACAGAGGAATGAAATGACAATAATTTACAATAGTTACAAAGACCACAGATTTTTTCACTTTATCTGCTAAGCTGAACTGTATGGAGAGTTGGGCTTTGTGTCATACAACTTACAAACTACCCATGGTAAGTTTTTAAAATATCTTTCAGTCCAGCCACAAGGACTGAAGACAAACAACAGACTTGTGGAATGTAATTGCACTAACTGCTTCATTAAGCCATTTTGTTTAATTCATAAAATAAGTATTTGACCCAGTTACTGGACTTCTTTACATAAATATATACACTTCTCTGTTCCCTTAGCTCATGACACTTTCTCAGCAAATGGACTATAGAATGTCTTGAGCCTATGCTGATTTCACTGGGTATTATTTTTGTTCGTTTTTACACAAAAAGATAATCTGCTCCATTGTATTTCAGAGAGATTTAACCGCTCCTCATCTCCCAAATGTCCCTATTAATATCTTTTCAATCAGTGTGGAAAGGCACTTTATATAAATAATAGTTTAGGTACATGATGTGATTTCATGGATAATTTTCTTTATAGATCTTATTGATTAAAGGCCTGATTCTTATTCATGTTGAATAGTGGCTTAATACAGAAGTAGTCCTACTCATATCAATGAGATCATTTGCACATTTATATTACCTGATGTAAGGGTGGCAGAATCTGGCCCTTTGTTTAGTAGAAAATACCTCGCTCATTCTTTATAACTGATTCTGCACTTGTACTGAATGCATTGTGTTCTAAAAAGCCAGCATTTATAGTATAGCAACTAATGATATCAACCCTATGTGATTAATAAACTACAACTGTACATTTACTATATTAAACTCATTTGCAGTTATGTTTCTTTCACTATCACCAGAGCTAGGTGAAGAGTAGAAAAGGATTTACAGATAACAAGTTTGTGAATTTCTGAATCGTTATTTGATCTGGCCAGCCACATCTGTACCCATTTCTGTGAACGGGTGCGTGACTGGATTTTGTTCACACTAACATATGAAGAACCTTTAAATCCTGAAAATCCAGGGCTGAACTCCGAGTCTCACTGAAGACAATGGAGTTGACTTAAATGGGGCCAGGATTGCACTGCTGGTATTTATGAGGAAACTCTTGCTTAAATACCTGTACTCCCACTGGGAGTGGTACCCCATTACCCCATATACACTAGCTTTTGCGAGGAAGGGATAGGATTCAGAGAGATATTAGCTTCTACATTTTGGCCCCTCTCTAGCTCCTTTCTGCTGCTCCAGTTGCACAAATACAGCCAAAAAGCTGGCTAACCATTTATCTGAGATTTCCCTTTGGTAAGATGAAGGAAGCCCTGGATAGCATAGTGCCAGCAGCAAGGAGGAGAGTGGAAACATTGGGTGTAGGAGTGGGGGATACTCTGGAGACACTTTGTACATTGCCGATCCAGAGTAAGATGTCTGTGGCAGCGTCACTTGTCACCAAAGCTGTTAAAGAAGTTCTATATAAATAGCGCATCTGTACATGCATATGTATGCAGATAGTACATACAAGCATGCCATTGCCTGCCATATAAGAATAAGGTATTGTTCATAAATGCATAGGTTTAATAAAGTTGTAACATTGCAAGCTTCCTGACTGCAGTACTTAACAGAAGTGGTGGGTTTAGTACAAGGGAGCACTAAGGAAGCACCTCTACATCTGGCACAGGACCCATTGCTTTCAAAAGCAACACAGAGCAAACACAACAGGGAAGATTATATGGTTTTTAAACAAGTGTTCGGATATTTTGACATTAAAAGTTTTTGAAAATGTTTCCTACATTTTGAATGAACACAAACAATTCTGGGTTGGGATAGTAATGAGGCCTGAATTGGTAAGAGGAAAACTCCCTATTAAACTATAAAAGAAATAAATGGGAGAAAGAAGGAAACACAGGGCAGGAGGATTAAAATCTATCATCTGAATGATCATTGTTTTAATGAAGAGTTAAGTTGAAAATTTTGCAGCATACTTCATGAAGTTTACGTAAATTAGTGATCAGCATCCCAACAATGAGATCCAGTACCTGGCTTACAGCTCTTGTAAAGTTTAAAATGCTGATGGGTATAGACTATCTACAACGATAAAAGTACCTTTTTGCCTCTGACAAAATACTGAGGCAAATTCATCAATGGCTTAATTCTATTTAAGGCACAGTATTTTAAAATAGTAACAATACCACTTAGGTCTTACATAGTGCGTTTCTTCAGTAGCTCTCAAAGTGCTTTAAAAAAATGAGGTATCATTGTCCCCATTTTACAGCTGGAGAAACTGAGGCATAGAAAACTGAAGTGACTTGCCCAAGGTCACCCAGCAGGCCAGTTACAGAGCTGGGCATACAACCAAGGTTTCCTAAGTCCATAGCCAGTGCTCTGTCCATTAAGCAAATGAGGGCTAAATCCACTAATTAATTAGTTGAATGTGGTGTTCCAACAGTTAAAAAGCATCTGATATTGTAAATATCATAATATTAGATAATCACCTAAAATATTTTTAAAATCTAGGAGGCTCCATTTGTCTCTTTTTTCTATGCTCTATCCCTTGGTGGCTTTATCCATTCCCATACTTTCAGCTTCCATCACCATGCTAATGACCCCCAGCTCTTTCTCCATCTTTTCTACTCTCTCCATTCTCAGATCTCAGATTATCATTATACTATCTGAATGTCACATCATCACTTCAAGGTCAAGGTCAATAAAAATGAACGTATTTTGTCCACCACCTTCAACAATTACTATCCCTCTTATAGGCTTGCCGTTTTGATGTCAAATAATACTGAACTCCTCTCTCTCTCGCCTTCTTCTCCTACTCTTGTTGGTCTTTCTTCTACAATCTCCCTAAAAGTCTCTCCTTTCCTCCCCATCCCTTCCACTACCAACCTTATCTATACAGTCAACTCTTGCTTTGACTATAGCTTTATCCTCCTTTCTGGCCTCCTTGCATCTCACCTCTCTCCCTCCATTCTGTGGGAAAGGAGACAACTAAAATAATTTCCCTTTCCTTATGCTCTGGACAGGTCAGCCTCCATATAGCATATGCATGAAACTGCTCCTGTTTACCTCTCTGCTCTCATTTCTTCCTACTCCTCATTGGTTCCCATTGCTTGTTTCAAGCTTCCCAACTGTCCACTCCCTTTGTATTCTTGTTCTGCGTTTGAGACTTCTTTCATGTGACCTTTTATGGCTGCAACAGTCTTCATGTTCTTGGGTGCCGAAGGACCTCCTTGTTCAAAGCCCACCTCAAACCACATTCCTTCCCATAAAGCCTTTCAAAAGGGTCTCTGCCAGACTGCTACGCTGCCTCCAACTCATATTGACATCTCACTACACACAGCATGTCTGAACTGCCTTGTCTGTCTCTATATTAGATTTTTAAGCCTCTTGGTGAAGCTGCTATGTTTCTTGATGTCTAAGTAGAATGCATGCTGTTGACATTCAAAATATCATTTACTATTTCTGTGTTATTTTCTGCAGACCTGCAAATCTCTCAGAGACCTGCTTCCAGACTTGTTACAACACCAATGTTATTTAATTAGCAATTTCTGACCAGCTCTGTTTCATGTCTAAGATAACCTACTAAAATCACTGAGACTTAAAATCACTCACTATCAGTCAGAAGCAGTACCATTCCAAAGAAATAAAAACAGAGGATAACAGAACAAAATACATTACAGACCCACACTAATGACTCCCTAAAACAGTAATCAATCAAGCAGGCAGTCTCAGCCTGGAAATATCACACAATAGAGAAATATAGTACAAACACATTTTCAGTTTAGGAAAAATGAAGTAGCTGAAGTTTCAAAGTGAAGGTCTCAGATACATATCACGACACAAAACCCATCCACCCAATGCAGTATAAGAAATACAGTTTCAATCTAACAGAAGAATTTAGTATGCTGGTATATTCTTTTTAAACTGCTTGTATTTGTAATATTGAGAACAGGAACTGGTAAAGGTAATACAGTCTATAACTGATCCAAAGAAGAACACGCTGAAAAATGTGTAAGTACATTAAATACTGCAAAACCAGAAAGTAATACAAACTGATTAACTATTTAAAGGGGGAGGGGAAAGGGACACGTGATTTCACAGACAAGGGAGACTGGGGAACATTTAACTAACTGGTCACAAATGTGACTCAAAGCCAGGCCAGTAGGTGGCTCTCCAGTACAAGTTGCCAGCACACACTGATAAGTGACTAAGTGGGAGGCACTCAAGAAATAAATAGTACCGCACTGTACTACTGTATTAATTTACAAAAACATGTATTAAGTGACGCTGAGCAAGATCTAGTGTCCTGAGCAATACACATCTATTTGTTCCAACAGTACATGCAAATACCACAAATGTGTGATTTTGAAAATAAATAATATTTTTAGGTAGAAATTTCCAGACTGATAATTATATAAGCCAGACATTCACCTTAGTCCTGTAGTTCATTTGAAAATATGGGTGTTTAACTTTTTACACAATATCAGAACATCCTCAAGTGCCACGCTACTGTTAGCTAATTATTTTAACTCATTTTAGTCACACCCAATTACAGCATAAGACCAGCAAAAATGTAGGGCAATTCACTGCTTCCCCAACTCACAGTACGTTCAGAGGGGCATGAGGTGCTGGCCCCCCCTTTGCAGACCTACAAGACAGGGTCAATACACTCAGTGCCAGTTCTGCTACACTGAGCATCGGGGCAGCAAAGAGCAGAGCAGCTGAATCTAAATTTAGTTTTTCAAACTTTCCTCCCCATTTTCTATACTTCTGTTGAACTCCATCGGAAGGCAGATGAGGTTCTCTCTCGCTTTCTCTTTTAAATAAGTAAACTAAAGACTTTAGTCATTCAGGTCAGTAAACCTTTCTGACAATGTGTTTATGTGCTTGAAATTGGATGATGTCCAACAAACCAATCAGTCATGGGGAGAGAAGAACTATGTGTTTTCTGTCTACCAGCCTCAGGGAGTCATATAGTATAGTATAGTACAGTACAGTATAGTATATTATATAGACTATATATAGTCTATATATAGTCTATATAGTACTACTTAATTTGTTTCTCACATAATACAAGACAATATAAATATCCGCTCCATATTTTAGTTTGAATCAATATCTCTAAAATATATTAGAATAATTAATTACTATGCTTTCAGTGAGCTAAACCCCGAAGTCTTTAAATAAGGTAAAATTCAGCCTGCACTTGTACTCATTACTGGGGGGCTTGGGATGGCTCAGGAACTAGTTCCAGGATCCTGCTAGCCAACGGGTCCTACTGCCAAAGAAGGGTATCAGATTGGAATCTGTACCTTGGAGTGTGCTACAGAGCCAGAGCTGAGAACAGTGACAAGTCACTGCCCAGACACAGGGGGCTTTGAGGCAGGTGGGTTTCAGTAGCTGGATCCACTCATTACAGACTGGTGTCCCCTCCAGAGAACAGGACTGGAACCAGTTGTGACATCCTTTTATATTGGAAGTGTCCCTTAACCATCCACATTCATACCTTTCTCCTTAACAGCAAACCCCCAGGTCCTTAGACATGTTCTCCCGGCAGAGTCCACCTAGCTGTGGGAGCTCTAGTTTTCTAGTTACACTTTTCAGGGAAAATGTGGCAGTATTGCAAGGAAAAGCAGGCTTAGCAAAGGAATTTCTTAACCACAAACACTTTTACTCTTAAACAGAACTAGAGTTACAGAGCTTAGGAAAACAACAAGCTCCTATAATGCTGTACAATTATAACTCAAGATTTTCTTACTCATATCTGGTCATTTGTTTCTGCAGTAATGAAATGATAAAAACAAAACAGAATTGACAAAAACTTGTGTATAAGCAGCAGAATATAAATATCAATAGGGTAATTATTACATTATGTAACTGAAAAATAAATACTGAATGTAGCTCTTTCTTAACAACCCCTGCTAACTCCCATTCCCTGAATATTTTAAAATTCTCAAACTCAGCACATGTTGATGTGTTAAGGAAGAAGTTATAGATAGGAGTTATAATTAAATTCTCTTCCCCCCCTCCCCCCAACACGGACAGTAAGTAAAAATCTAACTTCCTAGAAAGAGCTACAAGAGGAGAGCTTCTCTGTGAGAGTGAATAGTTGGGGGAGGGATAGCTCAGTGGTTTGAGCATTGGCCTGCTAAACCTAGGGTTGTGAGTTCAATCCTTAAGGGGGCTACTTAGGGAATCTAGGACAAAATCACTACTTGGTCCTGCTAGTGAAGGCAGGAGGGCTGGAGTTGATGACCTTTCAAGGTCCCTTTCAGTTCTCTGAGATAGGATATCTCCATTAATTTAATTTAAAACAGTTCAGCACTCTGGACATGCAAGGTGAAATGTAATAGATCAATTTTTCATTTTTTTCAAATCTATAGACAGTTAAGGGACATAAACATATTTCCATTGTAAATTAAAGAGGAGTTTCTTTGTATCTGCCACGCTGTTGTTCAGGATATGTTAACATGCTATCATATTTACACAGCCAAACTGAATTCCCTGTGCAAAGCCATACATTCTATAGGTTAACACAAGGCAAATCCAGTGACTCACTGTGAGAGAAGTAGACTCAAGACATAGGAAAATTACTGTTTCTGCTGTACAGGAGAGTTGGGAAGAGGAAAGGTCATACTGAAGACTACAGCAGCTGTTCCCAAACTATGGGTTGCAACCCCAAGTAGGGTTGCGCCATCAGCAGATGGGGTCATGCTCCAGTGAGCAGAAGATGCCATTTGCTTTACAAAGTGGCATCCTCCATGCTGACTGAGGTCCCAGGAAGCAAAGCAGTAAATCTGAAAATGAGATCATGCAGGCAAAGAGTTTGGGAACCGCTGCTCTACAGCCGCCGTTGGATTGACTTCTACAGGATTCATTATGCTGTATTATCTGTTTAAATGAATAGTCCAAACATCTGGCAACGAGACAATCATTTATCTAGACAAATATTAGAAAACGGCTGAATATACAGGGATCACTCGAAACTAACAGTAAGCTCTGTCATGGGTCTCTCCACAGAACGGTGGAGGGGTATTTGCAGGATAAACTCCACAGGTCCACCGACCACCACCCCACGTAAGGACACAGCAGACCTAGTGGCCTAATGCTTCTGGGCTGTACTAGGGGCTGTGGCAAGTCTTTGCAAGTGTTCCATGTGCTGCCTTTGAAATGGGATTGGAAAAAGACAACGAAAATTTCACTTTAAGTAAAAGTTACTGGAAACAGTTAAGTCATCCAGTCAAATGTCTTGTTTTAAAGACCTGTATTGGTGTTGTGCGATTATTACGCTTCTGCTTCTATCACTAACACCAAAGAGTTGCAAGCAAAGGAATGCATGTTTATGAAAACAAATACAAGTAAGGATGGCTCAGGCAGCTGCATACATTCCATAAAAGCTGGTGGATTTCCTCATCAATGTTGGGACAGCCAGGCATTAACAGGGCCAAGATGCCTTCGTTTAAGCTTTGCAAAATCTTCCCTGTTCCCTCCCAAGGACAAGAAGCCAGGACTACTGTATCGAGTTTCCTAAGGAATTTGTCCCCTCCTTTAGATCTTTCTGCAGGAAAGGATGATACAGCTCAAAGGTTCATTTACAAATGAATGTAACTAGTGGATGATGCAGAAATGGTTCTCCAGGAAAAGTGAAGGTCATGTTTCAACATCTAGAAAGCTAGATTATTAATTGGTAAAATGAAGTACAATGGAATACAAACAAGGTAAGATTTAATTTCACAGTTCTTCATACAACTCTGAAGACTTAATTTCAAGATACAAAAGTGTTCTGAGAATATTTTGTAATTACAAACCAATAAGAAAAATCATCCAGAAGGAATAATTATATAATTTCTAGATGAACTCACTGCGAGATGCTTAGAAGAGCAGTAATAAATAGATTTTCATATCATTACTGCTGCTGCAGTCGATGACTCACCGCTGCTACTGGGACCATATCCCAGAACAGTCATGCTACTTTATGCATTGCATAAGAAATTAACCATGCTGGATTTACCACTACATGAAACAGGTTTTGGTTCTTAGGGTTCATATGAGTCATATGTGTAGCTACTTAAAAATATAGCAATTAAACATTTTACTTAAAAATAGTGAAATTTAGAGATTCCAAAAAAGAAGGCATCTCCCCTCTGTCAGACAAAACTGGCATATGTATGTAGTGACCATAGTGGTATGATCTATAGCTAGCAATTTTATATTGGGTCCTTACAGCTTTATAAACATTTAGAATGACATCTCCCATATACAGTATCTAAAACATCCAGCCATTAGAAAAGACATTTTTATAAAAACAAGTGAACAAGAATGGCTGATACCTGGTAACATTTGCCAAAAGCAAAAGGAAAGAAAACTTCTATTGAAAAAGTGTGTGTGTCACCTAATATAGAAGAATATACAAACAAACAATAGCACTTACAGTTTTACGTATCGTAACAAATGGCCAGAATGTAGAGTGAAGTAGCATGGAAGGGAAAAGTTAGGACAGTTGGGGACCCCTCCTACTATTAAACCATCTCACAAAAAAAAAATTCCTGTAAATCTGTTTTGAGTCACTAACAGTTGATCAAACAAAGACCTGACTGCATGAAATAGGTGAGTGTTTCCTCTGAATCCTTTGTGCCACGGACAATGTGGTTTGTTGTGTTTTCTTTTTAATTTTCAGTGATCAATAAAAAGCTTTACAAACATTAAGTGAGACAAATCCATGGTTAAGCTACAGTGAGATGATGAAAATGCTGAAGAAAGGCATTCATTCTCTCATCAAATGCCACAACTTAATTTTCAAATATCTTGCACTCTACTATATTCTTGTGCTCACTCCCAAATCTAAGTGTACATAATTCTTTTCCATCCCTTCTGAAATATTCTCTGCTGAGAACAGAGGAATTATGAAACTGATTCTGTGGCTGAAAAATTCCCTCATATGTTATAAAATACAATAGAGGATACTAGAAATGGAAAAGCCTCTTGTCATATTGTTCATCCCTTGTCAACGTACCATTCTTCCCCACTGAAAACCTCTGTGTCTGTTTAGATTTTCTCCCCATGATAACCTAGTCGAATTTTTCCAAGTGAAATCTCATTTTATTTCCTGCCTCTATTTTTCTGTCCTTAGTGGCTTTTGCAACACTTCCTAATTTAGTATAATCTCTTAATTTAATTATATGCGGCTTGTCCCATTTTACGAATCATTAATAAAGACATTATGTAAAAACAAATGCAATGAAACTATCAGCTACTCACTAAATACCTCCCCACAACTTGCCATTGATCATTAAATAAGGGCTTGGCTACACTTGGAAGTTAGAGCGCATTAAAGCGGGCCCAGGCGCCCTAACTCCTGAGGTGTCCACACTGGCAAGGCACTTAGAGAGCCTGGACTCTGCAGCTGGAGCGCTCCAGGTAATCCACCTCCACGGAAAGCATAAAGCTTGTTACACCCTGGCTGAAATGCCCAGGCGTCAGTGTGGATGAGGAGTTGCATTAATGCGCTGTGACTGGCCTCCAGAAACATCCCATAATCCCCTGAAGTCAAGTGACCACTCTTCTCGTTGTTTTGAAATTGGCTGCTGGTATGCGGATATCCCCTTTCAAAGCTCCGTTTCTGACAGCCGGCATGCTTATCTGCTCTGGGACACAGTAAACCATTAGTGTGGAATGCTGCTGTTGTGTGTGTGGGGGGGGAGAAGGGGTTCTGCTGCTGTCTGAACTTACAAGACAGCATGCTGACACGCTCTCAGCCCCCCAAAACACACTGTCTCTCCACCCACATACACACAACACACTCCCTGTCACACTCCACCCCTCTCCCCCATTTGAAAAGCACATTGCAGCCACTTGCACACTGGGATAGCTTCCACAATGCACTGCTCTTTGTGGCGTTGCAAGAGCTGCTAATTTGGCCATGCCAGTGCGCTTGCAGCTGACAGTGTAAGCACATGGCAGCTTTTTCCCTGCTGTGGTCTTCGAGGGCTGGTTTAACTCCCAGCGCTCTACATCTGCAAGTGTAGCCAAGCCCTAAGCGGCTGATTTTTTAATTTGTTTTATTGTTTTTTAAGCTCTGTATACTTTATAAAACTTAAAAATAAGCAATATTTAATGCAAAAATAAAAAACTCACAATAATCTTGATGAACTGTCCAAACACCACAAAAAACTAGCCTCAGTTAATAACAATATTAATCAGCAATCCCACTAAATTTCTTCCCCTCCCTAAATACCTGAGAAAAAAGATGGACTTTGAAGTATGCCTCTAAGGTTAACAGCCCTTGTCTCTGACGGATAGCAGGGGTATATGAGATATGTGCACTGTTTTTCTTCACTTAAGTCTTGTTTAGAAATAGCAGCAAGTGATAGGTTTGCTCTTCTACCTGGACATTCTACTTGTCTGAGCTTTGACAGATTTCAAGTCAAGTGTGGTACATGCATATATGTGCCTCCCATGTACAATGGGAAATTTAGAGTTCAAATATCATTCATATAGCAGGTAGGGTAGACAGAACGGTGGGCAATAAACAGAGGCATTCTAGTCCAGTTTTTAATGGCATATGTAGACATATAGTCCTAGAGCCCAAGGAAACTTCATATGAGGTTGAAGGTAAAATTGCCTGGTATGGAAACTAGGGGCATGATCCTGCTCCTATTCAAGTCGATATAAAAATTCCCTTTCCCTTTAAAAGTGAAGGATTGACCAGTCGATAAAACACATGGAGTGTTGCAAAATATGCATACTGCTGACTCTAGTTCACTTAAAAGTAACATGCTAAACAAAACATGTATGGTAGTCTGCTTATCTCAGAGAGAGAGAGAGAGAGAGAGAGATCTCAGTTATAAAACACAAATGAGAAAGGTCCATTGGAGAGGACAGCCCATTTCTTTGCATAGGGAAAAAGCATTTGGGACCCATGACTTGGATTCTTCCCTGTTTGTGTTGGGCAAGAGACTGAAAATAAGAATGGCCATACTGGGTCAGACCAAAGGTCCATGTAGCCCAGTATCCTGTCTTCCAACAGTGGCCGATGCCAGGTGCCCCAGAGAGAATGAACAGAACAGGTAAGCATCAAGTGATCCATCCCCTGTCGCCCATTCACAGCTTCGGGCAAAACTGAGGCTACCATCCCTGCCCTTCTGGCTAATAGCTATTGATGGACCTATCCGCCACAAATTTATCTAGTTCTTTTTTGAACCCTGTTATAGTCTTGGCCTCTGACAAGGAGTTCCACAGTTTGACTGTGCGTTGTGTGAAGAAATACTTCCTTTTGTTTTAAACCTGCTGCCTATTAATTTCATTCGGTGACCCCGAATTCTTGTGTTATGAGAAGGAGTAAATAACACTTCCTTATTTACTTCCTCCACACCAGTCATGATTTTATAGACCTCCGTCATATCCCCCCTTAGTCGTCTCTTTTCCAAGCTGAAAAGTCCCAGTCTTTTTAATCTCTCCTCATATGGAAGCTGTTCCATGCCCCTAATCATTTTTGTTGCCCTTTTCTGAACCTTTTCCAATTCCAATATATCTTTTTTGAGATGGGGCGGCCATACCTGCATGCAGTATTCAAGATGTGGGCGTAGCATGGATTTATATAGAGGATAATAAAATATTCTCTGTTTTAATATCTATCCCTTTCTTGAAGATTTCCAACATTCTGTTAGCACGGAGGTCTAGTGGAGTGTAATGAAATATATACAAGGTATCTATTCATAGAATCATAGAATATCAGGGTTGGAAGGGACCTCAAGAGGTCATCTAGTCCAACCCCCTGCTCAAAGCAGGACCAATTCCCAACTATTACTGGATACTATCTTAATGTTTGAATGGTAATTATTAATATGGTGCTGTTTATTTGCTTTCCCCCTCTAGATCTCTGTGTCTTGCCTTCACGAGGTAGCAGTGGAAATGGAAATATTTCAGATTAGTTCTTTGTATATAAAGCACTCAGAAGAGACACATTTATTTTCTAATTATCTATTCAAAATATCCAGGCCTTACCACAGTCACCTGCCAAACCAAAAAAGTTTTCTGATTGTTTGTCCATGGGTGGCTAAGAATCCAATTTAGTTGTTTAACAAGAAAACAGGGGGTTACTCAAAAATGAAACAGTTGCTTGTCTTTCTGGCAATGAAAATTGCCTTTGAACTCCTTGAATGTTGCCGAAAAGCTAACTAAGATTGCTAGTTACCAGAGACTGACCATGAGCTCACCAACAGACAACACATTCAAACTGAGACAACGGCGGGCACATGTGCTTCTCAGTGGTTCCACTCCCTTCTCCCAAAGTATTACTTGTGTGGCTGACATCAACCATATTTTGACTAAAACGGTAGCTGTGAAAGTTGTGTTCATGTGAATTTTTGTGCAAAATGTCAGTACTAAATGAACATAAAATGCTTCATTGCATCTTTCAGCCTCAGGAAATCTGCCTTTTGCATATCTCATTTTAATCACCTTTAGAGGTACCATCAGCTATAAAATATTTCCATTCTCTCTTATATTCTGTAAGCTGTTCAAAAACATTTCCTCATTACATTATCTCTTGGTAGACTGAAAATTTTCTTCATTACAGAGATGATCTTTGTAGAAAACATAGACCAGTGAGTTAACTTAAGGCATATCCAGCTATGCACCCTTTACTTTTAAGTAGAAACCCACTTAAATGTTCTTATGGTATCAGGCAACTGGCTTTGTTTCATTGTCTTTTCTGCAAGTAATTCAGTCCCTAGTGGACAAAAACTGTTTACTGGGCCTATGAGGATATTTTAGCTAGTAACAACAATCCTCTGTACAACATGAGCAGCTGTGGTGGTACCATTTGCTAACTCTGAAGCCAAAACCTTTTTCTAGATATCATCTGCCTCTGTCCTTTGGGCAATGGAATTACAGTTTTATATGTAGGCTTTGGCACCAAGTTTCTAAATGGCTTCAAATGCGTTAGCTGCCAGATTAGGTGTTCCACGATTTGCACTTGCTTCCTGCTAGTTTCCTGATTGAATTTCAGGGATTAGTTTTAACCTATAAAGCCATAAATGATTTGGGAACTTCCAACTTGAAATACTCTCTCTCTCCTGATACCACACTGCCAAAGTTGTGATCAGTAGAGGTGCTTGAGCTGGATCCCCCTCAATTTAAAAGGGAGAACGTAACATAAGAATGTCTAGATGGGTAAAGATCAATGGTCCATCTAGCTCAGTATCCTGTCTTCTGACAATGGCAAGGGCCAGATGCTTCAAAGGGAGTGAATGGAACAGGGCAATTTATCAAGTGACCCATCCACTGTTATCCAGTCCCAGCTTCTAGCAGTCAGAGGTTTAGACACATCCAGAGCATGGGGTTGCATCATTGACCATCTTAGTTAATAGACATTGATGGACTTATCCTCCACCAACTTTTTTTATTTTAAAACCCGGGAGCGGGCTGGCAGTAGAACATTCTCTGTTATGAGTACTCATCTCTTTAATCATCTTCCAATCATACACGGTGCTCCTTAGGCACTTATCTAATATGTGTTGGGAAAAATGCCATGAGATCATGGGGAACTTCAGTTCGAGTGACATATTCAGAAGGTCTCCTGCTTCCAGTATGACAAAATTGTAATTCGTAAATATTACAGATGACAATTTCCTAACTCAAATGGTGTTGCATCCAACACAGGGGAATTCCATATTAGAATCTGTCTTAACAGATAAAGAAGAACTGATCACAAAACTAAAAATTAAAGGTATCTTAGGCATAAGTGATCACATTTATAATGTGCAAACAGAATAAAGTCCCAACCAATACCATATATACTCAGTGCTTTAAAAGGCCCAATTTCACAAAGCTGAAAACAATTATGTGCCAAATAAGCCGGAAGGAAGATTTTAATCAGAAAAATGTGAATGATAGTTGAGAGTTATGTAAAAACACTTTATTATCATAGAATCATAAAATATTAGGGTTGGAAGAGACCTCAGGAGATCATCTAGTCCAATTCCCTACTCAAAGCAGGACCAACACCAACTAAATCATCCCAGCCAGGGTTTTGTCAAGCCGGACCTTAAAAACCTCCAACTCCCTAGGTAACCCATTCCAGTGCTTCACCACCCTCCTAGTGAAATAGTATTTCCTAATATCAGAGGTGAAAGTGAGCTGGTACGGGCTGGTACTGCATACCGGTAAGAAGCCAGTACTGGCCCACATGAAAGCACTGCTGCGGCAGCGCTTTAAGGTCACTCCCCTTCCCCGTCGGCGGCCCTGCTGGTACAGACCCTATCGGCATGGCTTCTGATGGGGGGGGGGGATGCAAAAAGGGCAGCTTTAACATCCCTGCCCCTTTTGCGCCCCCCACCCACACCGGCAGTCCTGCTGGTAGGGTCCGTACTGGCAGGGCTGCTGATGGTGAAGGGGAGTGACCTTAAAGCGCGGGGCAGCGGTGGGGAGCCCCGGGCAGTGTGGATGGGCTAGCTGGGGGACGCTGACCCCCCCCCAGCTCTGCCCGAGGCCCTGCCCCTTCCAGGGCGGCCGGAGCCGGCCCCTGTACCAGTAAGTCTTTGGACTTACTTTCACCCCTGCCTAGTATCCAACCTAGACTGCAACTTGAGAGCATTGCTTCTTGTTCTGTCATCTGCCATCACTGAGAACAGCTGAGCTCCATCCTCTTTGGAACCCCCTCTTCAGGTAGTTGAAAGCTGCTATCAAATCCCCCCTCACTCTTCTCTTCTGCAGACTAAATAACCCCAGTTCCCTCAGCCTCTCCTCGTAAGTCATGTGCCCCAGCCCCCTGATCATTTCCATTGCCCTCCGCTGGACTTTCTCCAATTTGTTCATCCCTTCTGTAGCGGGGGGGACCAAAACTGGATGCAATACTCCAAGTGTGGCCTCACCAGTGCCAAACAGAGGGGAATAATCACTGTGATAATAATAATAGTGATAATAATCACTGCTAGATGCCCAAAAAGCCACAATCCCACAATTGAGAAACATACCTTCTTTCGAGTGGAAGTGAAGGCAGCTATAAAATATATATGTAACAAACAGAAAAAAAGGGAAGTTAATATTAATGAATATAAATTAGAAGCTAGGAATTGTAGAAAACAAATAAGGAAAACAAAGGGACAGAAGGAATAATCTACGGCCAACAGAGTTAAGGACAATAATAAGGAGTTTTTTGAATATATTAGGAACAAAAAAGAATCCTAACAATGGAATTGGTCCATTTCTTGATGAAAAAGGTAGAATTATCAATAATAATGCGGAAAAGGCAGAGTTGTTTAGTCAATATTTTTGTTCAGTATTTGAGGGGGAAAAAACAGATGACGTAGTCTTATTATATGATGATGACAACACTCTTTACATTCCACTAGTTTCCCAGGAGGATGTTAAACAGCAGCTTATAAAGTTAGACATTTTTAAATCAGTAGGTCCAGATAACTGTCATGCAAGAGTTTTTAAAGAACTGGCTGAGGATCTTGCTGGATCATTAATGTTGATTTTTAGTAAGTCCTGGAGCATTAGCCAGCTAATTTTAAAAGCCCTTCAGCCAGTTGTCAGTCCACATGATAGTGCCTCCCCATCAAAGCCAATTTGAACATTTGAAGACAGATTTCATGCTTTACTAAACTTCAAATATATATCACCTGCAATGTTCATTTCCTCCGCTACTTCTGTGACTCTATATATAAACAAAGCAATCGCGTGTGCTACTGTTTGTTCTTAGTTCTACTCTCTGCTATGGACCAAGCCTTGAGTTCCTTACTGATGCAAAACTCTCATTGAAGTCAAAGGGATTTCTGTGCCTAGGTAGGGACTTCAGCATGGCAAATGGTCTCTTAATACAGTTTTACTAATGATATACACTAATCTAACAGGATCACTCTGTCACTTTAAAAAAAAAAAGCAGCTCTCTATTTGCTTTTCTTCCACTTTTTACTTTCTCCCTAGCTCTCCCTGACTTTCAAAAATAATTATCTGTAGTAAACTAGGCCTATTAGCTGATTCTCAAATATCCTAGGATAGATCATCTAGTTGACTTATATATGTTCATATTATCAACGTATTCTCTTACACGCTCAAATTTTTAATTACTTTTTCATTGTGCAACCTCTTGTAAAATACACTTTAAAAAGGACTTGCCATTTTTGAGTAATGAATTTAATTCCCTTTCTCATCTTGTTAATGTATCTAATGTTTCTTTCCCTTCATATAGAAAAGTATGCTTATGAGCAGACGATCCTAGTGTTCCCTCGCTTTTCAGGGCCAGTACCTGCAGAAAGTGTTAACAAAATTCTATTTGCAATTTTATAGTAAATCCTGGGGCAAAGCATCTGGTGTTTTATCTAGATGCATTTTTCTCCACAGGAGAGATTAAAAGTAGACCATCAACTCTATGGAAAATGAAACAGTATGTTAAGCATAGGAGGTTTAACAGAATCTTTTCAGTATTTAAGTCCACGTCTGACATTTGTATTATAAATACCAGTTCCATGCAGCTACATAATCCAGATAGGCCAAAAGGAAATAAAGGCAAAAGATCACCAAAATAACAAAATATAAAGGAGGGGGATGCTATTCCGTATAAAGTTCTTAAATGTTAACAAATAGAGGGTTTTTTGTTAATGACTTTCAGTTCCTTTAACTGTACCACCTTAACTCTGCATTAACAATTTTTTAAATTAAAGGCAGTGTAGGTGTGACACCTATAGATAAGGTTATCTAACATTTCTCATTATAAGACTTTGAGTTCAGTTCCTAATAAAATTTTGTCGAACTTCAACTGCTGGGCTGAAATTTTCCAAGACAGGGTGTCTGCCTCAGGTTGAATTTTCTTGGACAAGCTTCCGCAAAAACTGTTAGCCATTCTGAGAACAAGGTGAGGGAAAAGTAAGTTGTTTTCCCCATATTAACGAATAGGTGGTCAGAATTTTTTCTGAAAAGCTCTAACTCCGCCAGGCTTTGGAGTAGGGACTTGAAATGTAGCCTGAGGGTCATCCTGGGGTCAGGGATGTGCCTTTTTCAGTTCCTGAGGGGGAAAAGAACACCTTTATTTGGCCAAATTATGGCCTTCAATAAGAATCATAATTTGCACATGCTCATTAGAGAGTTGCTAGCATTCGGCTGCTAAATTCTCCAAGGTTTCCATCTATACTGGGCATACTCCATCCCATCACAGCTCCTATACGTGATTGAGGTCTATGTGCACCATCCACCCAGACAGAGCATGATCCAATCCAGGGTTGCATGGACTGCTCAGGCCTTTCCCTGCAATTTCTGCTCTGGGCTAGGCTCCAGAACTAATCAGGGCCGCCCATAGGGGGAGCAAGTGGGGCAATTTGCCCCAGACCCCGGGCCCCACAAGGGCCCTCGCGAGTATGTTGGAGGTTCCCCCTGCCTACGTCTTCCCCCATCCCCCGGCGTCTCAGCTGGTAAGGGGGCGGGGCTGCGAGCTGCAGCCGAGTGGCGGGAGCTCAGGCCCCGCTGGAAACACCACGCCACTGCAGCGCTGGACGCGGCGCGCTGAGGCTCCGGGAGAGGGGGTAAGCGGCATGGTAAGGGGCCAGGCACCCCCGACCGCATCCCCCACAGCCCTGACCCCAGCTCTGAGCCCAGCCCCTCTGAGCCGGCCCCCCCGGCCCCATCCCCCCCACAGCCATGACCCCCAACTCCGAGCAAAGCCCTCTGAGCCGGACACCCCCCTGACCCCATCTCCCGACAACCCTGAGTCCAGCCCCTGTGCGCTGGGCACCCCCCAACAGAGAGCCCAGCTCCCCATCCAGCTCTGGGCAACAACAGCACCACGCCCAGGCAGCGACAGCCCATTGGCACCATCACCATCACCCAGCAACAGCCCATTATGTAACTGCACTGTACACTTTGTATTTTGTGTTATCATTTAAATCAATATATTTGAAAATGTAGAAAGCATCCAAAATATTTAAATAAATGGTATTCTATTATTGTTTAACAGAGCGATTAATCTTTTTAATAGCTTGACAGCCCTAATATATTCAATAAATATCTTGAACTGCAGAACAATTGTGCAGTTTCTGCAAACCATGAAGAAGCCTATTATCCCAGGAAATGCATTGTAAAGGAGATTGCTGGACTCTGCAGACTAGCCAAATCTCAAGGAACTTCAAGAAGGGGCTTTACATTTTCCAGGAACTGATGGCCTCTGTGTACCCATGTATTTTAGTATTGTATGTTTTGTAATGCAGATGTATACTTCTTAAAGCTCTATCAGGATTTGCTTTATAAATCTTTTTTCAGAGGTTAATAACTAGGAGGTTTTACCAAAAACTTAAATTTTCACAGTCCCAGTTCATAAGGGAATCTCTGCAGCTATCTGTTATAATAAATAAAACAATGCATTAGTGCTGTTTTAAATACATTGGTTGAAAAAAAAAATACACTGGTTGGTAGAATTTTTTTTTAATTAAAGGGAGTGCAGGTGTGACACCCATAGATAAGGGTTGCTCAACACTTTCCATTATAAAACCTTGTGTTCAGTTCCTAATAAAATGTTGTCAAACTTCAACTGTTAATTAAAAAACCTCCTAACGCTTCCAGATTTTTTCTTCCTAACATATTAAGAATTTCAATAATGAGTTATTGAAGACCTCGTATTCTAGTTTGTGCTTTGCAATTCTGCAATGCTGTGCAGTATTTAAATATAGCTAGCGATCCAATTCCATTAGGGTTCATCCTGCCTGCTAATGGGCCAAGTGTATGAGGAGCCACTGCCATACCCACTGGATTCTTTCATAGCACACTGAAGCGTGGAGTTGGGCCCAGCTAATTGACTTCAAAGGATGCCTGCTTACACCAGGACTGAATAGAAAAACAAATTCAGCCCTGCTAAAAGGTTACGTAGTGTGTCCAAACCTCTAAGGCAGGGGTCGGCAACGTTTGACACGCGGCTTGCCAGGGTAAGCACCCTGGTGGGCGGGGCCAGTTTATTTACCTGCTGACACGGCAGGTTTGGCCAATCGGGGCCCCCACTCGCCGCGGTTTGCCATCCCGGGCCAATGGGGGCGGCGAGAAGCGGCACGGGCGAGGGATGTGCTGGCCGTGGCTTCCCGCCGCCCCCATTAGCCCGGGACGGCGAACCGCGGCGAGTGGGGGCCGCGATCGACCGAACCTGCCGCATCAGCAGGTAAATAAACTGGCCCGGCCCGCCACGGTGCTTACCCTGGCGAGCCGCATGACAAACGTTGCCGACCCCTGCTCTAAGACAACTAGTGTAAATGCTGCATTTGAGACTGGTGTAATCCACACCCACTCAGTATGGCACTTTGCTGCCCACTTTGTTGCTTCTGCAGCAAAGTGACCTCCACAGCAAAATGCCAAGGCTCTCCCCGTGGAATAGAGTGCCCAGGCAGGCATTATTCTTATGACACAGGACACACCAAGCAGGCAGTGCATGTGCTCCCCATCAGTGCAATTGCCAGGCTGGAATTTGGCCCTTACCATTTAAACAAAATACTCTACCATACAAAGTTGTCACCAACTTTGTTGTGGTCTGTATTGGCTAACACAGTACATACAGTATGATGTAAGATTTTAAACAAGGAGAACACTGTTAAACAATGTATTTATTTCTATCCCGAATAAGCTTTCCAATAAGGTGTTTTAAAGTAATTAATATATTGTTCACATTTCTCCTCCACTGTTTGGAAATACAATATTCAGTGCTAAATTTGTAATGAGAGAGGTACTGGGGCTCAACCAATGATTTAATTTTAAATTTTAAAACTTACGACTTTCAATGTGCGGCAGTGTTATTGTCATTACCAATTATCTATGACAATAATACCATTGCACATTCAGTCATCACAAGTTTATTTGAAAAAGTAGCCTACAGTACGTATAAGTGTTAGATGTTTACAATCACGTATCCTACATTGTATACAAAGTAGTAGCTTGTGCAGAAAAATAAATTAAAAGCAACTACAGAAAAAATAAATAAAAAAAGTCTGAATACTTTCTCTAGCTACAGAGCTATCCACCCTTGCTTTCTCCCCAGTGTTATTACAGAATATTATTCTCCCACCTCCCTCGTTCCCTGACCTCCTATAACATGCCTCCCCACCCCAAACCCACAAGCATTGTCTGCTCAGCTGAAATAACCATAACTGTAGCATTATGTTGTACTAATACTTACAACCAGGGCTATGGTACATCACAGTAACAACTTTTAAATAAATCAATAAAAGTAGTTAACTATGTCTACTTTGTTTTCTATATTATTAAGGAGCATTGTTAATAGAAATCAACAAATTATATTTCAGTATGGACTAACCAAACTAAAAAAAAAAAAAAAAAAAGATTTAAGTCTTTTCCTTACTCTAATCGGGAAGGGAGGGAGTGAGCGAGCGAGCTCTTACAGGGGGAGGGATAGCTCAGTGGTTTGAGCATTGGCCTCCTAAACCCAGGGTTGTGAGCTCAATCCTTGAGGGGGCCATTTAGGAATCTGGGGCAAAAATCTGTCTGGGGATTGGTGCTGGTCTGAGCAAGGGGTTGGACAAGATGACTATGAACTGCCAAGCCTAGAGGTGCCTGGGCTTCAAATTAAGCACTGACAATACCATAGACATGATTTAACTCCCACTTCCATCAGATTTGCTCTGGTGAGACTTGGACTACAATGGAATTATTTCTGATTAAGGCCTAATGTACACTTAGAATGTAGGGTGACTCAGCTACAGTGCTCAGGAATGTGAAAAATCCAAATGGGCCAGAGAAATTAAAGCTAAGCTAGACAGCTGCATTAGACCAAGTGTACGGAGGTTTTATTCTTTCCTCTCAGGGTGACATCCAATCTAAGACCGACATTTTCAGTCAAACCCAGCATCCCTGAGCACTGTAGCTATGCCAACCTAA
Organism: Trachemys scripta elegans; assembly: GCF_013100865.1. Classification (NCBI taxonomy): domain Eukaryota; kingdom Metazoa; phylum Chordata; order Testudines; family Emydidae; genus Trachemys; species Trachemys scripta. Next base: position 90,194,732 of record NC_048305.1, read on the forward strand.
CCCCTATTTTAGGTGCAGCTAGGTTGACAAACCTAGTCACCCTAGTGGGGAGTTCCTACAGCATGGAAAAACCCCTTCTGTCACTGTAGTCTGTGTCTACACTATGGGCTCACCACAACATAGCTACGGCATTGTAGCTATACTGCTACAGCATGTGTAGTGTCGGCATGGCCTAGGACTGGTGTGAGCAAGAGGAGAGCCATGCCCTAACTTCCTGATCATCCTCCAATTTAGAGTGAGTCATCTCTAGTTTTGTTATATTATGTTCTTATGTCTTGAGGCTCATAATGTATACAGAACCATGTACACCAACATCTATTGTAAAAATACAGATTGCCTCATTCGTTTTCATGTTGCATTATGCATCCAAATTATCACGTTTCATTGTCAGAACATTATATTCTAAAGTATTTGTACAATAAACAAAAAAACCCAACAACCACAAAAACAGTTAATCCAGGCGCATTCAGATAAATAGTTTATTTGAATTTATGTAATTTTTAGCTATGTCTCGGTAACACAAGCTTATAAAGAGCTAGTGCCATTCTAGCTTTACTAATTAATATAAATCATTTTAGTACCATCGGATCTTAAAAAGGCCATAGCTGGTTTGTGTTAACCTACTGGAATGTTATTAAAATGTTGCATTAAGGCACCTTGAAAATGTTCATTACGAGTATTTCAGGCAGAGAGAGTCATTGGGTACATATATCTACTATATAAGGCAAAATCAGGTTCTTTGTTTTTGCAGCTCTCTCTCTAGCCTGTGTGTGTGTTTTTATCCTTTCTATAGTCATTATTGAAAGAATTACGGATAATCCTTGGGAAATATCCTGGTTGGCTTTTTTTAAAAGTAATTATTGTATGAAAGACATTAAAATTAGCTAAACACAACTTTTCCAAGAGAAAAGGATGCGATCTCTATTGTTGTGAATTAGCTACAGACGATTCGTCTCTACGCGTTGATACCATTATGATGTGATAGCTAAAACACACACAAACTCCAGCTTCTACAAAGACCTGGGGACAGGTCTGAGAAGTTTTAGAAATGTGGTCCTTTCACCCTAAAGCTGCTGTTTGACAGCTTTATAATTGTTTTCTAACACTTGCATTTTGTTAAAAGCATTTCCCCACTTTCGGGGGGTATTTTGGGTAAGATTTAATATTTTTAATAAGAGCAGAACATGAGGAGAGGGATGCCAAGCATTGTACAGAGAAAATGATCCTCAGCTTGCTCTGAACATTGAATTAGGAATCTGTATCTTTCTGTTTCTCCATTTCATTTATGTGCAAGTTTACTAGACACACTGGACTGGTTTGAAACCTCCCAATGACGTCAGTGGGCCAGAGAAATTAGAGCTAAGCTAGACAGCTGCAATGCACCGAATCTACTGAGGTTTTATTCTTTTCTCTCAGGGTGACATCCGAGACAGATATTATCAATCAAGCACTCCTGGCAGTGCACCAGAACAGTGGTGTTTTATAATTCAAAATGGGAAAAGCTGCAATTAAAAGCACTGTTCAGCTTACATTAGGAATATTTTGTTCAGTACAATCAACAATAAAAACAACATTATGAAAACTGCAAAGGGTAATTTATTAAAGTATTTAAGTATAAAAGCTGTTTACTACAATCTGGAAGCTTCATTTTCTTGGAGTCAAAAATAAAATTCCTAAGTACTAAAATTTATGAGATGTTTTACAATTGCTCTATAGAAAAGATATACATCTATACATTTTTCTATAGCTCTTAATATAAATCCAGTCAAGCAAAATGTCCATTAGCTTTTTAAAAACGTATTTCCCTAGCTTTAACATTACATATTTTTTGAAAAGAGAAGACATCAATTCACAGAGAAATGGTGCAATTTTATAATCTTTCGCTTGTCAAATATAAAACAAAAATCAAGAAGAAATGAAATCATGAGACCATTAGTTCTTAAAGAAAAAGACTCTTCTTGTCCTGTTATTTGTTTTGAATTGTTACAGCGTATTTACTGATTTTCCAATACTTAGGTTTAGCACAGACTGAGAGAATTCTAACAAATGCTTTGCTGTATTACATACTAAACCTGCTTTTATGATCATGGGTATTAAGGTTAGAAAAGATTACGTAAGGTAGTTTAAACCCTAAGGGCTAGATTGTGGCTTAAATTCCACAGCCCTCTGTGTGAGGTGGCAGCAGCACCGGGGAAGATGTTTCTGAGAGGCATAATTGCTCTAGAGCTACTCCTTGCCCACAGTGGAAGGTGCAATCTGCTCCATTCAATTAGGAAAGAGCAGGTTAATTTGCACTGGCTCTGCTCTGTGGGCCAGTGTGGAAGAAGGGGTGCTTAGGGTGCCCCCTTTCAGCACCCTGTTTCCAAGACTGCAGTGACTGCTATTGTGAACAGACCTTTCAGGGCTGTATACAGTGTGGGAAGGCTTTTTGCTTGGGAACCTAAGAATTTCAGTCTGCCTGTATGAAGATTCACACGTAGAGTCCCAAAGTATCAGCAGATAGCTGCACATTCTCAGGGCAGTGGCATTTATGGCACATCAAGCAGACACCCTTTTGGTTTTGGGATCTTTCCATGGGAGGATTATCAGCTACATTCCTTTGTGAAAATGGAAACGTGGTGGAAAGGTCAGGACCTTGTGACATGGCAACAGCTGCAGGAGGAAAACCATGTGGGGGAAAGAACACACAGGGAAACACAATGGTCCTCCACTCCTCTGTAGTCCGATTAAAAATAATCTGTAAGGCACTCATGCAGTGTGGTGATGACAGGAGTATAAAAACCGAAACCAACAGCATGTCCCACATGAGTAATGCAGCCTGCTATTGGCTCACAGACTTGAGGCTTGCTGGCCCTCCATTGGCAGCCCCAATAAAAGCATTCTGAGGAAAATCTGAACTGCAGTCTGTCAAACTGGGCCAGTGTTTAACTTGTACATGACCTGAAGTCCCACCTAGAGGCAGGACTGGCTCCAGGGTTTTTGCCGACCCAAGCGGCGGGGAAAAAAAAAAAAAAAGCTGCGGTCGCAATCACAATCGGCGGTACTCCAGCGGCAGCTCCACCGCACTGCTTTCTTCTTCGGCGGGAATTCGGCCGCAGGTGCTTCCCTCCGAGAGGGACCTGCCGCTGAATTGCCACGGAACAGCCCGACGTGCCGCCCCTTCCCCTTGGCCGCCCCAAGCGCCTGCTTGCTGGACTGGTGCCTGGAGCCGGCCCTGCCTAGAGGTCCCTGTCATCTTTCTAGTTTCTAAGTGCCAGATGGGGGAACTCCTAATTAACCTTCACAGGAAAATTATCTGAAGTTAATCCATATTTGCACTGTCAATTGTGGAACGCACTCTCGGTTTGCACACTCAACTGCAACCTGCTCCTAGAGTCCACAAAATGTAATTGCATATGATTTACTGACTGCCAAAGGGAAAAACAACCGAAGGTCACTGGGCATTTCATAACAGAAATGAGCCATGATGATCTGATGTATTTCCCAGCAGTTTCTCAGAAAAATCAGAAGAGCTGGTTGTGAAGTTTGGAGTCATATTTGTACAAACTCAGCCAGAGAGGGCCGACCCTTCAGTCTTTAACCAGAATGCCCACCAAAAACCAAATGAAATCAATTGGAGTTTTGCCTAAATCAGGCCTGGGAGTAAGGAGCGCAGGAACAGGTTAACAATTACTGAATTAATAAGAAGCTAAAGACTTGATAAATGCAGACAGTTCCCTCTTGGTGACATACAGAATCTATTGATTCTTAAGAATAAGTTGTTCCACATCAAACTGGCTGTAGTTTAAATTCCAAATTCATCCATTTCAGATTTAAGCATACAAACAACCCACATTATTTGACTGAATACCTACTTTGGGGCAAACCTTATGCAATTTTGAAGCTCCACCATCAAAACACAAAGGATATGCAGTATGGATTTGGTGACACGTTTTTCATAGGACAGGAGACTCTGGGCAGATTGCCAGTTTAGAGTGAAGGCTGCTGGCATAAGCTCTCCGGAATATGGAAGTCTGCAGTGCAGATCTCGGGGCAAAATTGTACCTTATGGGAAAATCCTGTCCCTTTTTCCCCACAGGGAAATCCTGACCAAAAAGTAACAGAATCCCTGTGGTCTAATGCATGAACATGTGTGAATGTGTGTGAGAGAGGGACTGACTGACAGATGTGGAAAGGGGTTCACATATTTGTGTTCTACAGAGCTGCATTCGATGGGGGCTCCATCTACAGTAATGTGAAGGGTGATTTATGGTGCAGGCTGAGCATCCAGCGTGTTGTAGTTTGCGCATACATGGATCCAATGACCAAACCTGTGTCTGAGCATGTGTGCAATGGAGGCACTGAAAACAGCTGTTAGGAAGGCTACTACAGCACAGTAGGCATAAACTGAAGGACTGAAAATCTATTTGATTTTAATCAACCTCCCCCACCCCTGAAAAGGCAGCTTTGTACCCTAATCAGGCAAGCCAGATAGATGGTTCCATTTGAACTGAACGAAGGGGAAGAGAAGATCAATGAAAGTAAATATGAGAAGGAAAAGCCTTTTAAAGAACATCTGCTATAGCATTGCACCAACAGAAATTCCATATCATTTTTTTTTATCAGAAAAGATATTCTTTCTAAGCAGTGAAAAAGTACCCTAAGATCAGAAAGCTTTTCCTTTCGGAATGAATGCCTAATACAAGATAAATATGAAACAGTGTTTCCAAGTTATCAAAATTAAGATCACTAATTAAACAAACTAATTGACAGAATTACATAAATTGCTATGACACACTTGATAAAACCTCAAATGTTGTAACTATTTTCCACTTCTGTGAAAGAACAACTTTTCAAATACCATCCAATCAGAAAGGAATTGCAACCAGATATCATCTATCAGTACAACACAGTACAAGCTTTTCAAACAGCAAAAAGAAATATATACTTCTCTTTTAAAAACAATGGTCAGACCCAGCTAAATCACAAACATTTTATTGCTAAAGAGCCATATTTTAACTCATGGCATTATTTTCCACTGAAAACATTTTTCAACAATGCATTCTTTGTCCTTTTTAAAGCCATATATGAGCATATGAAAAATATTTGGCTTTTCATGTCTAAACTGTGCCTACAGACTCCTGCTTATGTCTCTCAAACATTCTCTAGGCGTAAAAATGATTTCTTAGCTGAAATTATCAGCTATTTATAGTAAAAACAGGACACCTTTACACAAGAAATTAAACAATGCACTAAGATTACTTAAATGTTATATTAAAGTATTTTTAATGCTCTGTCTCAAACCCACAAAAGCAAGAAAATGTAGAGCTATAAGAGATTTTATAATTAACTCTCACTGCTGTGCCTAATTAATGTGAGGAATGATAGATTTTTGAGTAAAGCAAGTGATTGTGATTCAAGACACTGAGTTCTCTTCCTGGCGCTGCCACAAAATTCCCTATGTGGCCACAGGCAAGTCCTAACCAACCCGTACCTCATTTGTCTAGTCTGAATAATGGAACTAATAATATAGTATTTATCTATAGGGATAACACAAAGTGACTAGTGTGTATGAAATACTTTCAGACCTAACTTTATAACTGCCCATAATGGCACCAGTGTAAAAGAACATTATTGTTTTGGATGGCCATACTTTGGACAACTGCTAGGGATATGAATAATCTGCACAGGTGAGAGTACTTGGTTTCCATGTCTGGGCCAGGGAATGAGTTTGCATACTAATGAGGTTGCATATTAATGTATCTGACTCAGAGGTACTTTCTAGAATGTCCTCAGTAACTCCTATTGTGCATGGCCTGAGATGTTAGCTCCACAAATTATGCCCAATCTATAATTACGTAATAATCAAATTGATTGTCACAATGGATTCATATCCCAGGATCCATAAGACTAAATAAACAGTGAAAGGTTATAGAAGGTAATTAATGTGCACTTTCCAATTCCCTATTGCCAAACCATTTTAAGCACTTGACCCTACAAAGGTTTAGATTTTCAAGTAAAATTACTCAAGTAATCTCTAAATCTTTGCAGGATCAGAGCCTAAATGCATAGGGCTTTTTATAAACCAAAAATAGCATAATCAGTCTCCATTATGGAGGAATGTTCAGCACAATTTCACTTTTTAAAACAAGGTTCTTTTTGAGTTACTCTGCAGGAGCACAAAAGATGACCGCAAACCACAAAGCTTCAATTATTTTTGATGTCCCATAAACTAAAACATAAACCAAATGTAGTAAAAAAAAAAGCAACCAGGTTGAGACCTTGCAATACAAAACTCAGAAAAGGTCATTTTTTATGGCTGAGTTATTATAATTTCATCAAAAACAGAGCAAGTGATGCTAATGAAAAGCTGTTAACTAAAGCACACTGCCTGCTCCTAACTGCAGAATATGCATTGGGTGCTTCCAGGGAGATGGTTTGATAGAAAGTTTAATTATAAGCAAATAAGCATCAAAATTATACTTTTAACATTTTTCAATGTTCCATATATATTTAAAATGACAAAAAGTATTGTATTTACAGCGCTATTTTATGCAAAAAATTCCATCCTCATATTCAGCAATAGCTTTGCTTGTAAAAAGAGTTAATTTCATGACTAGGCTATTTTTTTTTCATTTTACATCCTGTGTTTATCATTACTAGGATAAACAGTCTTACATTTGGGGACTGATTTTCAAAATTGCAAGGAGCACCTGCAACTCCCACAGAAATCAATGAGAACTGCAGGTGTTTAGCTCCTCTCTGTTCTCCATCAGTCGCAAGCAAAGATTATACAAGTTTATAGCTTTATGCTGCTTTTCAGAGTTTCATCACGGAGTTTTTGTTGCTCAATTGTCACACAAGGCAAGTGCCATTCAGGAGCTGAAAGTCTCTGCATCACTTCCAGAGATGTCAGAGTACAGGCTGGAAATACCCCTACAGATTAGCACAGAATACGGAGTTATATCTCCCCCCCCCAAAATATCAATGTGTAATGATGTGTGGATGGGTACTGATGACAATGGGACAGATTGTCTCATGCTCTATTTGATGTAGGATAATAGGTGGGGAATGTCTGAGAGGCCATGGTGACTCCCTGATCCTAATGGCCTGCCTGTACCAGCTCCTGTCCCTACAATGCTTAGAGCAGGGCTGCTCTAAGATACGCTGCTAGTTTAGGGTTCTTACTTAACCTTAGGTCAGTTGAGGATTGGTAAAGCAGCTCTTTGTTTCGCTACCCCATTCTTCCCCAAAACACCCCTCCTTCTGGTACAAAGACTGGTTCTAGTACATCGCCACCAACATCAGGGGAATACTTTGCTGGTAATCTGAAATAGTTTTTTGGCCCCTTCATGCTGCATGTATGCCATAAATATGTCAGATCTCAACAGGGAATCTTGTCGAATACTTCAATATTGGCTGAAGTTAATATCCTAAGAGAACTGATTTTCATATAATGGGAACTCTCTAAATCAAACTAACTCCTCCCATCCCCAATAAATCCAAAGGGGAACCACTCAAATAATTCTGACTTAGGTCTACATGTGTTCTGCTAACCCAGGCACCAACACCTGTCACTTGATGGATAAGAGCCACGTGATCTCTCGTTTATCTTTGCCTCGTGATTGCTCAGAGTTAAAATCCTTTGGCTTGTCACTTAAATCTCAGTGTAATACACAGCTTCTTTCATGGGATCTGTCATATTCGCTTCCTTGTGACTGACCACGTCCCCTGGTGTTACTGTGCAGCAGGAACTTGCCTTCACACAGAAAGTCTGCAGGCTGTATGCTCATATTACATACATTCTGATGCTTCATGTGGTCTCATTGTATCTGCCAAGCTCCAGCTGGGATATTAAAGAACACATATCTGGAAACCATACAAGTCTACCAATTTGAATCCCTTTCTGCCATTATCATGTGTGTAGAAATTTAAAGTAATTTAGTATAAAGAGACCTTTGCTATTAGTGTGTCTGTCAAAAGGTAAAGGACCTCTTGCACAACAGTTAGTTATGTCAGTTTTACAGCTAACACCAAAATTATATGGTTCCTGTGCCACTGAAAGCATCTGGCCAATTTGTGAGCGAACAAAAGACCATTTAAACAGTTGAGTCTGTCTTCAGGCAGCCAACAAACTCTGTACCATACAAAATGCAGAGGCTAAAAGTGGTATTTTCTGATTAAAACATCCAAATGGTGTTGTAAGTATAGATAGCCCCAGCAATCCAGATCTGGACTAGAGTTTTCTCAGCATTAAAATGAGGGTGACCAGATGTTCCAATTTTATAGGGACAGTCCCGATATTTGGGCCTTTGTCTTATATAGGCGCCTACTACTCCCCCCTCCCCAATCCCCGTCACGATTTTTCACACTTGCTGTCTGGACACCCTAACTAAAATAAGCTTACATGTCCATTTTAGGAAAAAATGTGGTCCTGTTCGATTTGGTAGAAAGCCATATTTAAATAAAGTTTCACCTTCCTCTCTCTCTTGTTTGGGACTTGCAGTGATCCTATCGGTTAGCAATGTAATGAATCAGGTCCTGTGGCTATTCTCATGCATGATGGGCATGTCATATTTTGCCAAAGCAATGGCCTTTGTAAAACCATTAATGCCATATCAGAATGGCTCATTCATCCACCTAGTCTCTGAAAGTGGCCAATTCCAAATGCTTCAGTGCAAGACACGGAACCTTCACAGTGTATCAGGATACACCATGGAAGAATCTTCTTTTTAATCTCAGCTAATGATCAATTTATGAACTCTTGCACGAGGATGGACGATTGATAGTCCTTATGCTTATTCTAGCTAATAACTATGTTAGCATAAAATTAAGAAAATCCTATTTAGCACTTTGGGGCCTGATCTCCTGCAATGTTACTGGGAGTTGAGGTCACTCAGCACCTCAAAGAAAGCTCTTAGTACTTTGCAGGGTCAGACGCTCCTTTCCTCTATTCCTTTCTACACATGTATAGGTTGTTCTTCACTATAACGCTACCCCCATACTTACAATTGCGTCCCAATTTTTTACACTAAGCATCCTCTCTATCGCCTCGATTTTTTCCGCACTCCGACCTCTTTCAGTAATGTATTTTTCCTTCCTCCTCCTCAGCAATAACCTCTCCTCATTCTCTCTTCCCTGAAATATTGCTCACCGTGTACCTTGACTATCTCAGACTCTAAGCTCTGGAATAGGAAACATACCTTTAAGTTTGTAAAGTGGTGTGTACACTTCTGGAACTATAACCCTGATTTTTATTCAGAGCAAAAGAAATATCTAATCCTTATTCGGTTTGCTCAGTAATAGCCCAAAGCAATGAGTTAAGTGTTATCAACACTATAATTACAATAAAAAGTAGTAGTACTTAAATTTTTAAAGTACACTGGTACTTCATACATTAACAGCAAAATTGTGTTTTTGTCTAAAACTAAAAATAAACAGCACATTATAATGCAATAGAAATGAATATAAAGATGTATTATATGCTATAGGACATTGTTTTAAAACAATTTGTATGGCTTTTAAAAATAAATAATAATGAGACAACCTGATGAAACTTCCAGTATTGACCTAATAAGATCAGTTTTAGAATAGCAACAACAAAGGCTGCGTATTTGTTAAAAATATAACAGTTGACAGAACAGGGGTGGCTTGGAAAGTTACAGAGATAAAACCAAAGAATTATGCTCAGGTGAAAAATATTGACTTTAGTGACTTAATACAATTTTAAATTCAAGAATTAATTTCATACAAGCAAATATTTTTTTAGCAAAAAACATTTCCTTGACTGTCAAGTAAGCCTTAACAAATACAAGAAAAAGGTCACTTACTCTTATACATTTAGACTTTAATGCATAGTCAGTGATTTATTCATGACATGATAACTTAGTATAATAAAAACGAACAAAGCACAGAGGGTACAATTTTGCATCCCTGGCACCCCCAAAACTACTATCAAAACTTATAAGAGGTTTAGGGTTGCCAACAGTGCTAGAATCATAAAGAGCAAGAATCTGTGGAGTAAAAGAAAATATTAGAAATAGCTCAGTTAAAATCATGCAACTTTAGGAAGATATTTCTTAATCAATGTTCTTCATTTCACTTGTACTCTATGTAAATTAAATACCCTCCTAGCTCTTTTCCCCAGAAGAAGGTGTAGTGCATTGTTCTAGACAAAGACAAATAAATACCTACCATATCCATGAGTGACGCCGATTAGGAAAATAATTTATATTTAACATCTTCCAAGATATTTCTCTTCCACTCTTCAGAATTTATTCAGTACATTTTTCATATATTCCAAAATTCTTTCTTCTTTTAGTTTCATTGCTGGCACTTAGTTATTTCAAGGAGTTTTTATTCTTTGTGATTACATGTCAACTCCCATTTCAGGGTGGATGTCACTTTATATATGAATGCAAATGACTTGGCAATCAAAATGTAAGGGTACGTTTGGAACATCCTCTACAGACTCCCATATTTCTTCATTTATACCAGAGAAAAAATATATATTCCTGACGAAACCTCGACTGCAGTTTCCTGCTTTCATTTGTGTATTCCCTTTCCATGATAATGAAACCAAAAAAAGGAAACCATTTTCCAAACACAAGAAACATCCCTATTTTAGAATCCTGTTTATCCTCTTCATGTTCTATTCAATGTCCATTCACCAGGTTAATAATCCAATCAAGAAGTTCTCTGATAAATGATTTAAAAACTAAGCTCCACGGTGCTCAGAGTCTCTCGATACTTCACATTTGTTTGTAGCTGTAGTACCTCCTGTTTGACCAGTTTTACATTGTTTAGCCTTTCAGCGCATGTTGAAAGGACACCTAACACATGGGATCAAATTTCTTGAATGACACACACAAACCGCAACAAAGAGGAAAGCCCAGGTTGGATTATAAAGTTATTTTCATCACTAGAGATTACAGGGGAGGTAAAAGGAATGTCTCTGTTACAAAACTACATTATCATCAATAGACAGGATGTACAATCACAGATGCTGTCTTTGTTTTATCCCTGTTATCCCAGGGTGCAGCTGTATTTGGAAATGGGGATCTTCAGCGCCCTTTTCTGCTGATCTTTTACTTCGGTTGGCGGGGTGTATTGCTTACAAGAGCATCCATAATACACTAGCCCTTGAGCAAGTTTGCCCATTGGTGCAATTCTGTGTGAAAAGTCTGGGCTCTGGTGATTCTCATTTTTGAATGTAAAATGGAACATTACCAGCTTCACAGCTAATTCCTGATGCTAAAAACATCAGAAACAACATAATTCCCCTGTGTCTAGGGAGGGCTGGCACAAAGAAGCTGCGTAGGCAGACTCAGCATTCCCTGTGCACTAATGGATTACAGCTCTACATCAATACAGCAGCAGCAGCAGGGAGGATGGGCCAGGTCAGTAGATCTGAACCATTGCACATTCACTTGCTGCATAGGGCAGCAGCATAGTGGGCCACGGCCTCTAGTGCTACTAAAATTCAACACCAATGGTAATGTTTCTGAAATAGATTGTGGCAGATATGGCAATATCATGGACAAACTTTACCGAAGCTAAGTTAAATCTTACTGAATTAGTGTATGTATTTTAGGAATTCTTTGTGTTAAAAATGCAAAAGATATGTATTATTGCAGGATTGTATGTAACATCCCTGGCTGGAGACACAACTAATGCAAATCTGGGAAGTGCCATGAGCTTCAAAGGTCTATTTGAAACAATTAGAGGAGGTGTATATAAATATACCCCCTCTGGTTATGCAAGAATTCAGCCTTTTGAAGCTTTGCCTTGAGAGGGTACCTTTGTCTGTTGATCACTTGTTGCATAAGGACAAGCTCAGAGGCCCAAACTGTATAAAGATTCATGGGTTTGCTTGTTCTGAGCCAAGGCGGCTATTAACTTCTAACCACAAAAAAAACCAACAACCCGTGTGGAGTTTGAAGGACTGACTTTTACCAGAGCACTTGTTGGAGTTGGGATGATCTCTGGTAAGCTTATTAGCATGCCTGTAGGGTTTTTTTTTTATTATTGTTTTCACATTTTCTCTGTAATGCTTTCAACTTAAGAATGAATGTGCTTGCTTAGGAAAATCTGTGTGGTACCTTATAACTATGGGCAAGTACACAGTTTATAGCCCTCTGGGGAGAAAAGTAAAGCAGGCCTGCTTAGGCAGTCTGAGTTGCTGGGGAATTTACAATGTAGGCAGGGAACTGTGCAGTCTGGAAATACCTGTGTTAGGAGAGAATGAGACATATGTCTCTGCCCAAGACAGATGATGGCGGAGAAGCTAGAGAGTGGGTGCCCTTAATGGACCATAGAGGGGGGAATACAAGTGCAGTTACCCTGAACTGTGACATGACTGATGGCCAAACAGTTTCTGCTTTATTGGTTTTAATGCTTGTGATTTGAAACTGGGACTAAAATCCCATTGTGGATTTTCACATACTAAGAAAAGGGGAATTAATTAGAATGAACAGAATTACTTCTGGAAGAATCTTGAACGCTTCCTGTTTTATAGCACTAGAATCTTCAAAATGGGTCTTCCTCCTTGCCACCCCAAACATTCAGAATGTACAAGTTCCTTTATGAGAGGTTTCTTTAATTAGGTTGGCGTGTACTGCACAAAATTTCTTCTGCTGGCAAAAAAACGTCGGTGCAGGAAATAAGATAGGACATTAGGATTTTTTTCTGTTTATTGGAATGATGTCTATACATTTTGCTCCCAATTTCAAAAATAACTAAGGGATTTCAAGGTCAGCACAGCAAAAGCAGGATTGGATTATAAGGAAACATCATTTGCAGGGAGCCGGTGATTTACAAATGGTCTTACAATTCATCAGAATCAAAGGTGATTCAAAAGGAAATGTTCTTGAACTATACAAAAGAATGTAGGCAGACCATCAATGGGCTAACAGCATGAAAGCAACTGAAACAACTTCAGCCATCAGCTGAACAGCTAGTGGCATTTAATAATGAGTCACATACTGCGGCTGGGGGAATATCTTCCATAGGCTGACATCTGAAACTGGTGATGGCCAGTCATGCCTGTACATTTAAGTACTGAACTGTAATGGAATGGTGCTACTTATCACATTTTATTAATTGGGATTTTAAATAGAATTTCAAACACTTAAAGAGTTAGTATGTAATAATATTTCCAGTCCAAGTCATGACTTGAGGGACCAAAATATTTTGCAACCAAAGATTAGAAACTGAGAAAAGAACATGCTGATTTGAAGAACTATTTAAGGATTAGGTTCAAGCATTAATCCATACCTGTTTGCACTGTTTGACACTTAAAATCAGTAAGTCACTTTATATAAGTGTAGGTATTGAATATTTGTGAAGTTCCATAATTACGGATAATGCTATAAATTCCATAAGGAACTGGGTTTGCATATGGCGGTGGAGAGGTAATCAATACTCCAAATACTTTGCCACTAAACCAGTTGATTTTGTGCACCTCCATTACTATACTTTTATAAGAAGGGGGTTTTTACTTCTAAAATACTTCCAATCATTTTAGACAACAAGAGAGAAGGTAGATTGTTTTATGTGCAACTGTTTATTAAGAAAAGATAATACGATGGTTGCCATTTTTAGAAAGATTTTGAAGATGTGACAGGGTGTTGTCCCAAGCATGCCCCTTTCTGCCACAGTATGGCCCTGTCTGCACCATGCACCCAGTCCCCTCCTGGTTCTCCCAACAGCTTATTCACAGCCTGGAGTACTTCAAGTAATGTCACCTTTCTTTATACAATACCGTCTCCTTTGGTTCTTCGGCCCAAGGCCATCCCCGCTAAGGGTATGTCTACACTATGAAATTACTCAGATTTTACAGAATTCGATTTTTGGCAACAGATTGTATAAAGTCAAGTGCATGCGTCCTCACTAAGCACATTAATTTGGCGGTGTGCGTCCATAGTACCGAGGCTAGCATTGACTTCGGGAGCGTTGCACTGTGGGTAGCTATCCTGTAGCTATCCCATAGCTCCCACAGTCTCCCCCGCCCATTGGAATTCTGGGTTGAGATCCCAATGCCTGATGGGGCAAAAAACATTGTCGCGGGTGGTTCTGGGTATGTCGTCAGGCCCCCCTCTCCCTCCCTCCCTCCCTCCCTCCCACCATGAAAGCAATGGGAGACAGTTGTTTCGCGCCTTTTTTCCTGGGTTACCTGTGCAGACGCCATGCCACGGCAAGCATGGAGCCCGCTCAACTGTCCGTCACCGTATGTCTCCTGGGTGCTGGCAGACATGGGACTGCATTGCTACACAGCAGCAGCAGCTCATTTTGGCAGCAGACGGTGCATTACGACTGGTAGCCATCGTCGTCGTACTCCTGGGTGCTCTTTTAGCCGACCTCAGTGAGGTTGGTCAGGGGCACCTGGGCAGACATGGGAGTGACTCAGCCAGGTCATTGCCATCTTCTGGCGAGCAGCCAGGAGATGACGATGGCTAGCAATTGTAATGCACCGTCTGCTGCCAGCCTAAGATGTATAAGATAGATGGAGTGGATCAAAACAAGAAATAGACCAGATTGGCTTTGTATTGATTTGCTCCCCCGTCCCCACGTGAAATCAACGGCCTGCTAAACCCAGGGTTTTGAGTTCAATCCTTGAGGATTCTGTGTGACAGTTGTTTGTGTTTCTCCTTGATGCAAAGCAACCCCCTTTGTCGATTTTAATTCCCGGTAAGCCAGGTCGTCAGTCGCCCCTCCCTTCGTCAGAGCAACAGCAGACAGCAGTTTCCCACCTTTTTTCAGTGCAGACGCCATACCATGGCAAGCATGGAGCCCCTCAGCTCAACACAGCAGTCATGAACATTGTAAACACCTCGCGCATTATTGTGCAGTTTATGCAGAACCAGAACCTGAAAAACCAAGCGATGAGGAGGCGATGGCAGCGTGGTGACGAGAGTGATGAGGACATGGATGTGGATGAGGACGTATCTTTTCCTGTACATCTGGCCAGTGCATCTGAGTTGAAAGTGCTGTCCAGAGCGGTCACAATGGTGCACTGTGGGATAGCTCTCGGAGGCCAATACCGTCAAATTGTGTCCACACTAACCCTAATTCGAACCGGCAATATCGATTTCAGCGCTAATCCCCTCAACGGGGAGGAGTACAGAAATCGATTTTAAGAGCCCTTTAGCTCGAAGTAAATGGCTTCGTTGTGTGGACTGGTGCATGGTTAATTCGATTTAATGCTGCTAAATTCGACATGAACTCATAATGTAGACCAGGCCTTAGGCTTCCAATTCACCCTTGTAGGACACTCAGTTCCTTTGGGGCTGGTCTACACTGGAGGAGGGGGAGATCGATCTAAGATACGCAACTTCAGCTACGTGAATAGCGTAGCTGAAGTCGACGTATCTTAGATCGACTTATCTCCCATCCTCACGGCATGGGATCAGTGGCTGTGGCTCCCCCATCGACTCCGCTTCCACCTCTCACTCTGGTGGAGTTCCGGAGACGACGGGGAGTGCATTTGGGGATCGATTTATCGCGTCTAGACGAGACGCGATAAATCGATCCCCGATAGATCGATTGCTACCCGCTGATCCGGCGGGTAGTGAAGACGTACCCTTAGTTAAGGGAGGCCACAGCTGTCCTTCTGGGGCTGGGCTGCAGGAAAGTTTCCCCTTGTCAGGCTCCTCTCCCAGCTGTCTGCCCTCTTTCTTCCTCCTTGGTTCTCCAGAGGCTTTTGTTTTTATCTCTGCTCCTGAAGGCCTGATTTCAGTCACATGCCCTGCCCCCATCACATGACTTTGTTTAGTTTCTCCATATGTGAAGGCGTGTTGAGTTACAGGTGAGGCTGATCCATCATCCCTTAAAGGGCCACTCACCCTGAGGCAGAAGCCTAATACCTACAAAAATGAACAAATGTGTGTATACATAGGACCAGGTACATAGGACCAGGTACAAAGACAGAGTGTTGTAAGCACATAACCTGGCCTAAGTTTAATTGACCAGTAAATGAGAGATGCTCAGAATTTCTCAGATTAGCTCAATTAAAAAAAGATTACCATTATTTTTTTTTTAGGTTTTTCAAATGTCTAAGTCATTATCACGGTTTAGATTCACTAGATTATTTTTGTCCTGCTTGATTTTCCCTAGGATTCAGTTTGCTGAGTTAAAACACTAGGATAGCTAAATGATTGTGTTGATGGCACGCTCAACAGGCTGGAAAAAGAAGAAATGTCTCTGTGGTCCTTCGAATGAAACCTCTCTTGATATTGTTGAGCTCCTGTCTGCAACCCTGAATGACTAGGCTTGTATCAGGAAAGAATAACAAGTGAGATTCTGATTGACTAATTTTTTAATTTTTTTTTAAAGCAGCTTGCAACAACCATGAAATTAAGAGACACGATCTTGAATGCCTGACTGAGTAGTTATTATTGTACCACCTCTTCTCTAGTGCTATAGCATCAGGATCTAAGAGGCATGTTCAGTATAATTTAGATAGGTGATTAACATTTAAATTCTAGAAAAAATATTGAAGAAAGTTTCCCCATAAAGGCATATAGGAGCATTTTTTGGCACCTTAGATCTCATCTGACTCTAGTCATGAGATCTCTGTTTATTATCCGCCAGGTTCCTGTCAGGACAGTTTTAGAAAACACTTTTAGTTTGGTGACTGGTGGTTTTTGTGTGCCATTGATTCTTTCCTCTTTCACTTAGCTTTGGTTCTGTGTTTTCTATTTGCTCCCATTTTGATAGTTTTGTCAGTTCGTATTTCCAGTCTTTCCTTACTCAAACTGCCTGAGCTTGGTGTAGATCATTGTAAAGAATGTGGCAGTGGATAGGCAGGCAGGATAATAAGTATTTTCTCTTTGGTTTTTCACCTATAGCTTCTCAGACAGATGAATAATTATTCTGCATTAAAGAATCAGATGAAAGATTCCACAATTTGAGTAGAATGACCCCAAAATTAGATCAAAAATGTAATTTTCAAGAATATGTTCAGCATATTTTAACTTTTAACATACTTCTGGTTCAACTGTTGCCAAGAATCATAATTCCCCTGCCATTCTAAACCCCTGGTCTACACTACAGAGTTAAGTTGGTATAAGGCAACTTCCGTCAACCTAACTCTGTAAGCATCTACACTAAAATGTTTTAGCCGCTACGCCTACTTAATAATTCCACCTCTGCAAGAGGCATAGCGCTTAGTGCCAGCGTAGACACTGCATGACTTATGTTGATTTTAGTGGCCTCCAAGAAGTGTCCCACAATGCCCCACCATGACCACTCTGGTCACCGTTTTGAACTCTGCTGCCCGGTGGCCAAGTACACACCCCACCCCTTCAAAACCCCACACATTTTTGAAATTCCATTTCCTGTGTGGAGCGCTCACCTAGCAATTCTCCAGCACACCTAGCAAGTGCCCAACTGACCATGCCGCTACACGCTGCAGACACGGCCCTGCTTGGAGTTCACAGGAGATGTTGGATCTCCTGGGTCTGTGGGGAGAAGAGGCTGAGCAGGCCACAGCTCCAGTGCAGCCATAGAAATGTTAATACGTATGAGTGGACATGGAGCAGGACATGGAGGAGAAGGCCTACAAGAGGGACCCACAGCAGGCGTGTGAAAGCCAAGGAGCTGCGGCAGGCGTATCAGAAGGCATGAGAGGCTAACAGTTCCTCTTGTGTGGAGCCACAGACCTGTCGCTTTTACAAAGATCCCACCCCCAAGAGCGCCATGGATAGTTTGAGGGAGCAGCAGTCACAGGCCCCCCGCCATGAACAGTGACAAGGAGGAAGAGGAGGAGGAGGAGTATGGGGGACAGGTAACCGAAGGAGATCCAATGGCACAGCAAGCCAGGACCTGTTTTTGACTCCTGGACAGTCCAGCCAGTCCCTACAATCCAGCACAGATGAGCCTGATGCAAGGGAAGGAACCCCTGGTAAGTATGCAATTTGCTTTGAAACTTCAGGTGCACATCTGTTGATTTATTCTTTTTTTACTTATGCTAGAAGAGGTAGTGAATCAACCAATAGAGGTAGAGTTGCTATCTGCTTCTCATTCCCTGATACAGTTAGGCAGAAGGGGCCCTGCAGAGAACAGTTTGTTTATATGCACTGGTATGTCCCATGAATCCTCCATAGAGATCTCGAGGAAACTTTCCTGAAGGTAGTCTGCAATCCTCTGCCGAAAGTTTCTGGGGAGGGCTGCCTTATTTCTTCCACCCCGGTAGGACACTTTCCCATGCCACTCAGCAAGTACTTCAGCAGACACAATTGCAGGCCATGGGCTAGCAGCATATGGCTCCCATCTACAGCCGGATGTCTGCAGAAGCTATTCACTTTCAGCCTCTGTTACCCTCAGGAGTGAAATATCAGCTAAAATCACAAACGCCTGTGGAAAACCGTGCCAGTATTCAGTTCAATTGCTCTATATGCATATATGCATGCTCAGGAGCTATCCCCCCACCCCCCCAACTCCCTCCTTCCCACTCCCGGGCTGGACTCACCATTGCTGGGACTGCCACCATGTTCTATTAATCCCAAAGAGAAGTGAGAACGTACTGCTTGCAAGTTGTGTGGGTTAAGAGGAATGAGTTCTGTACACCAAGTTTCCATTTATCTTGTGAATACACTCACAGTAGTACTTCCATGCATTGGATCTTTTGCGGATGGAAATGTGGAGCAGCTTAGCTAGATATGAAGGAGAAGGAAGAGGACGCAGGATGACTTGTTCTAAGAGATCTGGCAAGTCTCTTCTGTTTCGGATACTGAGCACAGGGCTTGGAGGATCATCCTCATGGACGGGGTACAGTGGAGAGGAGAAAGACACTGGAAAAGGACAGAGACATGCAGCAGGAAGTGCTAGCGCTTCTCAAGCGGCAAACAGATGTGCTGGAGACTTGTTGACCCTCAGGTTCAACAATCTCATGCTTGCCTCCCTCTGCAGCCCATAGAGAACTGCATTCTGGGACCTCCCTACACCCTGCCCCTACTCCCCCATTCCACGTGGCATCTGGGGACACTACACGACCCCTACCAATCCACCCGGGGGAGAGTACAGGCAATCACAGCTGGACATACACTGACCTGTGAGTGACACGGCTGGTGTATGTGTTTGTGAAATAGAAGAGACTGTTCTTTCCCCTTCAAAAGTTCTTTTCCCTGTATTTATAAAGTTTCATCCAGTTATAAATATGTCTGTTTGCATGGGTTTGGAATAAAAGTCTATTTATGGAAACTTAATTCATCTTTATCAGTTCACAACATATGCTGGCTGGGGCTGACATCACTCACAGATAATAGCAATAGATGCATATGCAATGTTATATTACTACACACACAGCACTCATTACAAGGTTCATACCTGGGTGCAAACAAAGCAGTGCCAGGCAGAGCACACTAAAGCAACATGCACTACTGTGGCTCACTGTTAAAAAGATCTTTCAAAGCCTCCCTGAGCTGAATAGCTCCGGGTTGAGCTCTTCTGATAGCCCTGGTATCTGGCTGCTGAAAATTAGCAGACAGCTGGTCCACCTCTACTCCCACCCTCCACTAATGTGGAAACTTCTCCCCCATTACTTCACAGATAGCAGGTAGCTATAGCCATTGGGATTTTTTTCACTGAAGACTAATCTCATGAGTAGACAGCACCAGCAGCCTTTCAAATGGCCAAAGGCATATTCAACTGTCCTTCTGCACCTGCTGAGCCTGTAGTTGAAGCACTCTTTGCTGCTTTCAAGGTGGCCGGTGTATGGCTTCATGAGCCATGGGAATAAGGGATAGGCAGGCTGGAACACGACTGACATTTCAACATACCCAATGGTAATCCTTTGGTCTGGAAAGAAAGTTCCTGCTTGCAGCTTTCTGAACAGGTCTGTGTTCCTAAAGATGCATGCGTCATGCACCTTCCCTGAGCAGCCCATGCTGATGTCATTAAAACGTCCCTGATGATTCACCAGCACTTGCAATGCCATAGAATAGTAGCCCTTTCTGTTGATGTACTCTGGTGCCAAGATAGGAATCGTCATGTTCCCCACGGCTCCTCTGGCAGCTCTGCAAATACTGCAGGATCAAGAACCCCATGCTTGCAACGCGCATCACAAGAGTGCAGAGCTGTGCAGGATCCCTGCAGAGATGGTGGACGAGTGGGTTTGTGGGGCTTTTGAAAAGAGGCGCAAAACTTTATGGGATGCAGATAAAAATTATGGGATGGAGAAAACTGCATTATGGGGCGGTGAAATCATGCCTGTGCAACTCATTTGCCCCCATGAGGCTTTGCAAACCCTTCCCAAAACACCCAGCGCTCGATGGTGGCAAGTTGCACTGTGGGATAGCTACCCATGGTGCACTGCTCTCTGCATCGATGCAAGTGCAGGTGGTGAGGATGAGCACCGCCAACACAAGGAATGTAGTGTGGACACACACACGCGATTTAATTACTGTTGTGGCTATATGTGGATGTAACTTAGGTCAACATAATTTTGTTGTAGACATACCCTAAGTTTAAAAAACTTATTGTTTTTTCCCTCACTTGGTCTCCCGGATGCCACAGGCACCATTTAAAGAGTTTCACTATCAGAGACAGAATTCAGTGGCTACTGCAGCTCTAGAAAAAGTGGAAAGAGTAGATTTTGAGCCAATAGAAGGCCTTGGCAAACACGTCCTGTCATAAGTTTCTACAGTGCCACTTCAGCCTGGGAGAGCCTAACCCAGCAGCGAAGACTGTGATGTGAAAGAAGTATGTGGATAGAAAAATACTGCAGAACATGATCCAGCCTGGCTTTTTGAAATGTTTCATTCTGCATCGATTGAAGAAGTGGAACATGAGCATGCTGATTTATAATAGTTTTTCAAATATCCTTTTAGTTGGGCACATGCTATTAAACCCACCAGCTCTCACCAGATTGGGGCCCAGTCATCACAATATTGGGTTCCCTGAAATTTGATTTGATATTGCAGAGAAATATATGGAGATATACCTATCTCATAGAACTGGAAGGGACCTCGAAAGGTCATCGAGTCCAGCCCCCTGCCTTCACTAGTAGGACCAAGTACTGATTTTTGCCCCAGATCCCTAAGTAGCCCCCTCAAGGATTGAACTAACAACCCTGGGTTTAGCAGGCCAATGCTCAAACCACTGAGCTATCCCTCCCCCCTTACCAGATGCACAATTTATATATGCAAACCCACTTATGTCCCTTTCCAGATTTTCAAACCGAAAAAAGGATTACAAGGAAAAGGCAAAGTTCGGTCTTACCCTAGCTAAGACTATGTCACCACTTCTACAGCAAGAGAGAAGTCAATGAACATCCCAATTAACATTCTAGAGAACACAGTTTTTAATTTTTTTAATCAAAAAGTCAACAAATTTTAAAACATGTTATAAAATTTTCCCCACCTCTGAATGATTATTGAATAGTCCATGGCCATTTATTTGAAGGCTACATTTCTTTTGGAAAAGAGGCAGAACTGCATTGTAAAATTACCTGCATTGTAAAATTACCATCCTAATATTTTACCAATACAGGTGTTCACACAAGTATTCTTCAACCCTTTAGCATGCTGATGAAAATAAAAAAAAAAATTAGTTGATGAAAATAAAAAAAAATTAATGGTATTTTAATTGCTGATCAAAACA
This sequence comes from Trachemys scripta elegans, assembly GCF_013100865.1. Lineage (NCBI taxonomy): Eukaryota > Metazoa > Chordata > Testudines > Emydidae > Trachemys > Trachemys scripta. Next base: position 90,216,311 of record NC_048305.1, read on the forward strand.
GCAATTAAAACAGCATCCCTATGCAAGTGGATGAGCTCAGTTTTGCAACACTGTCATGGAATGCTCAGCTGATTGAGTGATGTGATTGGCTGAACACCCTGAGGTGCCTCAAAAGCACATATATATTTTAAAAGAAAATATAATGAGGATTTATAGAGAAATATTTGTGTTTTCCTATCTGGTTTTAACATTAGCATGATCAAGATATTAGTCAGACATACCAGGTAATAATCTGAATGACTTACTTGTTTTTAGATCTGTCCAACTGTGACACAAATTAAAATATAGTAAATGCTATATCAGATCATTCATAAGCAACATAATGCTGCTCCTGGATATTTCAGTAGCTATTCTGCAAAGTGTTATTGTCCCCTTTGCAAATGTTTACATGGTTCTTTGTTATATGCAACAAACAAAGGCTGGTTTGTGGAGTACAATGGCATGTATTGATTTGGAAAAGGATGAGATTGCCTGTGGACCAAATGAACTACTCATCCACGCAGGCTCCTTTCATTCATTCATTACCACTGCTCACACTGATTAATAATGCAAAAATACTGATTTGCAATTCAAATTCTCTCCCTCCCAAAACAGTGTGCGCATAAGACTGACCAAACAGTTCTAAGTACCTTACATTACAGGTTCACACATTATAGCACTAAAATGTTCCATTAAATATTAAAAAGGCTGTATCTAAAACATCATAGATTTTTAAAATGTTTTAAATTATCAGAACATAGAATACATCAATTTAAAATAAGCTTTGCATTTGAGTCGAATATAAATTCCATGATAAGTCTATTTTTTTTAATTTTGAAATTGCTTTTCCACAAACAAAATATACTTCACATGCTTGAAACCTGTAAGTAATTAGTGTGCCATGAAATTATCTACTACAAAAAGGAATTGGATTTGGTACAGAATAAACTGTGTGGCATATACAGGAGGATCCCCGAGGAATACATGTCTAAGATAAAGAAAGTGAGTGTTGGACTGTAGCAACCAGCAAGCATAATTACAGGTATGTATTCATTAGGGATAGGCTGCACTGCTGTCTCTTGCCAATGCAGATGGCTCTTCATTTAACTGTCAGGTAGAATATTCAGGATTTGCTTTTCCACTGCCTTGCACCTGACATAGTTATTTACACCTGCGCAAAGTGAGTTTATGCTCCCCTAAATAAAACAATTTTCAAATGGGCAGAATTAAAGTTAGGCCAGTTATAATAGACCCAAGCACACAATAACTTTTCACTTAAGATTTACATTAATGCTGCACCTGAATTTTGCTTTCTCAATAAAAACAACATTCAAAACCACTCTCGTTCTCAGCCACAAAGAAAACTTCCAAAGGGAACAAAACTAAGGGATACAGGGTTTTACCTTCACAGTGGGATAATGTGCTGAAACAAAACAAAAAATTATTTCCCAATTTGAAATGAGGACCGGACCTTCAGATGGATCACAAAGCACTTTAGAGTTGTGCCCAGTCCTGAGAGGGTGTGCAAGGAGACTACACCATTCTTCACGCTTCTGCACAAAAGCTGGGCACAATGGCTGTTCTCAAGTCTAGCACCACAAGTGGCAGAGATGATATACTGTAACTCATACGCTAAATAACAGATTTACTTGTAAACGATAAAGTTTATTCTATATAATATGTAGTATATATATTGTACTATAATCAGACTAAGTGTATAATGTGAGGAGAATGCACTGGATTTTTCATACACAAAGATGTCAAATCTCTTTAAGCACAAAACTCAATTCAAGCTTACCTATGAAACTACAACAGCAACCCCCATAATATAGTTATCAGTATCCTCAAGGGAATGGCTCCTCAGCCTCATATTTATTTTCATCCTTAATAAAAGTCATGATTGACCTTAAGCCAAAATTCCAATACATAACACATTTGTGGGGAAAACTGATTTTAATTATATGATTATGGCTCATATGTATTTTCCATGTGTTATCACATGTTTTTATATTGAGCAATAAAAACAAATATGATCATATTAGACTAGGATAGCCAACATTTGATAACAAAATAAATAGTGCTACAATATTATGGCATATCAATTAAAAGTGTCACCTCTTTTTCCTGTATTATGTCAGAATTCCTTTAAGACGAATTAAGGCAAAGAAACAGGATGACATGGGGAGTAACCTCCATGTTAAACATTGCAACAACACTCACTTGTGTGCTCATGTTCCCCTGAATCCAATGAGAATGACATTTGTTTTAAAACGCCATTAAGTATCAGATATTTGGCACAGAAAACGTAGAGTCATTTTAAGAGGGTTTTTGTCTATTAGGATGCATTATAAATTGGTTTATATTATGAATGTGGGGGCATATTCTTAGGATGCATGCACATGATTACTGGAGTTGAAAGAAACTCCGCATGGATCAAACAGCAGGATTTGGCTCTTTTGTTGTACTGAATCCCAGTAACACAGCATTTGAATTAGAAATGTCTGATATTCTTTTAAGGAGGGCTGGCCAGTGGCTACTACTATATTACAGAAAGGAGCCTATTACATGTTTTGATTGTATAGGTTACAAAAAAACATGAGAAAGGGCTGAACTACAGTTGTTCGGAAACAATGTAGAAATAAAGATAGGAGTACGTGTGGAATCACCAGTTTTAGATAAAGGACTCTCTCCTACAGGATGGATTATTCAGCTTTTGTCATGGTACTGCAAACATTTGGGTTAATGTCATATGGACACCATTGCTCACCAACCCATCACAGAGTATGACAGTCAACTCTCTCTCTTGCCTTCACAGCAGATTTAAGATAATACAGAAAGCAGAAATGTTAATCCAGAAAGCAAACAGGAAACGTTGGCGGTACATGTCAGGGCAGGTGAAACCTTGGTGATTTAATTTTGACTGTTATGAATAGCTGGCGTATAGTCAAGAATATGATGTACAAGAAACATATGAAACTGTCAGAAAAAAGAAAACAAACAAACCAAAACTATACCCGCTCGCTAACCCCGTAAAGAACACTGTTGAGAGGCTTCCAACAGGAAGTAACATAATGAATCAATGATAACAGCTGGTTTATGGATATTTCAGAAGAGAGAACTATGCTCTTTGTTACCATCTTCTACATGTCTTAATATTGACTTAGCTTACTATTAATTAGTGAGAGAGTTTTCATCTATTTTATGTCAACAGTATATATGATGAAATCTCTTTCATGCACATTCTTGGTAACAGAAAACCAAAATATTAAAGTTATGAATGTACTGTATGTAAAAACTATGCACACACTGAGCAGGTTTCCATCTGGATTATATTTTGTTCCACATTTTTATTGCCTCTCTAGGGAGATTTAACTGTATGTTTCCTTTTAGATATTTCAAAAATCTCAAAGCTTTCACAAAGCAATTTTTGTAAGAGATGCTTCAGGGGATGTGTAGTTTCCATTGCGGTATTCTAAGTGACTAAACCAATCATAACAATCATTCATCTGATCGAAGGGGAAACTACCACGAATATTTCAAAATGAGTTTTCAGCATGAAATGGTATTTATTAGCTCTTTACCCTTCAGATTTTTGAGATGCAGCTATTGTACTTCGTCATTTACTAAAGAAACATTGATTGCTGCTTTCTGGATGTGGTTAAATCAAATAACTTACCCAAAAAATCCAATACTAATAATACTTTTTAATTTATGATTCCTTATATTTTTGGAGTATTTCCATAAAAAGGATATGCAGTTAGAGAGGAGAAAAGCAAGAGTAGTTAGGTAAGAGCAGTTAGGCTACCCATCATGAACTGTGATGCTTCCCAGTCCCTACAACAGCTGGCATGTGGCATCCACCTGAACTATCCCCCTCCACCACAGTGGTTCTCAAGATGGTACCACCAGATTTGGCCCTAAAATTGCAGCCAAAGTTTTCAAACCCAGGTGCCTAAAGTTTGTTTTATATTTAGGTACCTAAATAAATGACCTGATTTCTAGGGATGCTGAACATCCACAAGGTCCCATCAACTTTAATCAGGCCACTTATTTAAGATGCTTCTATGCGGCCTTTAATAGCCTAATTTTAGGCACCCAATTTTGCAAATGTTGGCGTTGTAATTTTCTATGCTGCATAACAACTTCCCTTGGGTTTCTGAACACCAATAGGCACAACGGCCAGAATCAGGAACAGTAACATAGTCTTGAACACTGTGCTTCTATGGCTTTCAATTACTTGCACTTACAGCACAGACTTATACAAAGAAAAAAAAGCAACTGCCACTTTAACACAGTCCATAGAAATACGAAGCATGACCCTCAACACTTTTTTTTCCCTAGCATCTTTAAGCTGATGTCCTCAAGAGCATTGGCTTTTATATCTACTTGACTCAAGAACTGACATTTTTACATTATGGCTTTTTGTATTAATACAAGTAGATGACAATTTGTGAATGCAGTACTTATGGAGCTATTTCCCGAGAAGAGCAAAAAGGAGAGTAGCCGGCATCCAAGAGGACTAAATTGTTCCTTTACTTCTCCCTTCCCCAACCGTCCCCACATCTGGCTATACATTTCCTCTGAATACAGATACAGCTGACTGAAAACATTTCTTAATTTTTTCTAAATTTATTAAAACTGGTAAAATGGCTAAAAAAAGCAGGCAGGGAGTGAACAGAATTCTTTTAATCTGATCTCATGCTTGAAGGGAAGTTTCCAAATACTGAGAGCTCAGAGTCAGTAGCATTATCTCAGCATCATTATCTACACTGAACATATTTTGGTGTCTAGTTTTCTTCATTCAAGACTCTGCTGAAGCATTTCCTTGAGCTTTATTCACTCTGGATGCTATATTTTAGTTCAGTTCCAAACAACAGGATTGGTCATTTTACCAGACCAACATGCATGTAAGTTTCATTGACTTCAGAAAGAATCCTGACTGGTATTGGTCCATTACTAATTGGAAATGGTAGAATTATCAATAATAATTGAAGAAAGGCAGAAGTGTTCAATAAATATTTGTTTTGTAATGGGGGAAAAGATTATATAGTCTCATCATATGGTGATAACACTCTTTGCATTCCACTATTATCTCTAGAGAATGTTAAACAGAAGCTACTTAAGTCAGACATTTTTAAATCAGCATGTCTGGATAACTTGAATGCAAGAGTTTTAAAAGAGCTGGCTGAGGAGTTCACTGGACCGTTAAGTTCATTTTCAGTAAGTCTTAGAATCCCAAACCTTGAGGTATCAGTTCTAGAACTTTAACACAGATATCAGAAACACACATTTGATACTTTGTACACTATCTTTATTAGAGATACATAAAAATAAATAAAATCTGCTTGATCTGTGTTACTGCCATTATCTACTCTATTTTAGTCAAATTTTTTTCACTAAAAACATAATTTTAACATATGTAATTAAGGGTTTTTTCTCTCTTTTATTAAGAAAGGGAATTTATTTTCCTAATTATTTTGGCATTTATGTTTACCGATCACAATCATGTATGTGACTCACTAACATTTAACTCCATCATTGCTATTGGTATCATAGCTGAAACTGAATTTATTTTCATGCAAATTGTAAGTTATTTTACAGATACAACTAAAAATACAATTTGAAAATAATCAACCTTCATCTGCCCAATGTCTAATGTTATGTGTTCAGCTAATGTTTTTTAAACTGGCACTTCTAAGGTTCGAACAAGCTAAAGTTACATTCTAGAAGGATATTATTATTTGATTGTACCGCTTTAAATAATGAATGACAAAGCACAGTATGATAATAAAAGTAATAATGATAATTATTCCAGCAAGGACAGGTTAGGCATTTTAGAACTCACTACTCAAAGAATTACATGTAAGCATAAGAGAGAAATAAAATTTTTGACTGGTCTGTGCATTTCATAAACTAAAATAACAACACTTTGAAAGAATAAAATTACAGAGAACATATATGCATTGCAGGAAATACCAACAAGTAACAACAACAAACAACAACAACATAAGTATGTGTTGGGGGGTGAGTAGGGTGACCAGATGTCCCGATTTTATAGGGACAGTTCTGATTTTTGGGTCTTTTCTTATATAGGCTCCTATTATCCCCCACCCCCATCCCGATTTTTCACATTTGCTGTCTGATCACTCTAGGGGTGAGTGTGAAAGAGACAGTGTGTGTGAGCTGGGGAAGTGTGTGAGCTGGGGGAGTGTGTGAGAGACTGCATGCTGCCCCTTTAAGAGAGCAGCACTCACTACTCTGAAGGAAAGCACCTTCAGACACAACAGCAACTCCGACCCTCTGTTGGTGAGCCCTGTCTGCTCACATACACCCCGCTCTGCGAAGATGCGGTACATGGGTAGGGGGGATAGGGGAGACCCTGACATCAGCACCTCTCCTTCCCCCCTTCTCTCCCGCATTCAGCAAACGGGAAGCTCCCCGGCAGTTGGCCAGGGGCAGCTCCAAGGCAGGGGGCAGAGCCGCGGGGCTGCAGATGCCAGCAGAGCAGCAGGGGGAGGGGCACCCCCTGCTCCGGAGGTGCTCCATTTATAATGGCGCCCTGGGCTTTCGCCCAGTTTGCCCCTATGTAAGTCCGGCCCTGCATTACATGGATTAAAAACTGGCTAATGGATAGGTCTCAAAATGTAATTGTAAACTGGGAACCATCATCCAGGGGCAACTCCTGGGACTGGTTTTTGACCCTCTGTTATTTAAGATTTTTTTCAATAACCTTGAAGAAAACAATCACTGATAAATTTTGAAGATGATACAAAAACTGGAGGAGCAGTAAATAATGAAGAGGACAGGTCACCGATTCAGAGTGATCTGGATTGATTGGCACAAGCAAACAGTGTGTGTTTTAGTACAGCTAAGTGTAAATGTATACATCTGGGAACAAATAATGTCGGCCGTACTTACCGGATGAGGAACTCTATATTGGGAAGCTGTGACTCTGAAAAAGATTTGGGGGCTGGGATGGATAATCCACTGAACATGAGCTCCTAGTGTGATGCTGTGGCCAAAAAAACTAATGTGTTCCTGGGATGCATAAATAAGAGAATCTCAAGTAGGAGTAGAGAGATTATTTTACCTCTATATTTGGCACTGGTGGAACCACTGCTAGAATATGAGTGTCCAGCTCTGGTGTCCACAATTCAAGAAAGATGTTGATAAATTGGAAAGTTTTTAGAGAAGAGCCAAAAGAACAATTAAAGGGTCAGAACATTCCTTTTACTAAAAGTTAAAGGGTGACTTGATTACTGTCAGGTGACCAAGATCAGGACAGTCTAGCATAGTGGTCAGAGCAGGTATCAGGCCTAGCGGTCAGAACAGGCGTCGGGATTTGAGCATTGGAACCAGGGACTAGGTCCAGACCTGGAGTCAGTAGTCAGAAGCTGGAGCCAAGGGTCAAGCTGTAGTGCAGGAACTGAAACAAGCAGAGTATCAGGCAAAGAGGGACTCAGGCAGGGGCTGGTCAGAGGAAAGGCTGGGTGCCTGGCAGGAACAGCAGAAACATGGGAATACATGAGCAGTTACCAGTGGTGGACATGAGTATAGAGCAGCCAGCGAGCAGCTGCTGGCTTAAGAGTTGGCCTGCTAACCCATCCAGCAATCAGGTGGCATGGCCAATCAGGCAACCTGCCGCAGGCCGGCTGTACTTGATAAGGCTGCCTAGAGACTAGCTCTGCTACAAGCCCTGATTCCTGACTATTGCAGTCTATTAATATCTACATGGGGAGCAAATATTTAGTAATGGGCTCTTCAGTCTAGCAGAGGAAGGTATAACACTCTAATGACTGGAAGTTGAAGCTAGACAAAGTCAGTCTGGAAATAAAGCATACATTTTTGACAGTGAGACTAATTAACCATTGGCACAATTTACCAGGTGTTATGGTAGATTCTTGATCACTGAAAATTTTTACATCAAGACTGGTTGTTTTTCTAAAATATATGCTCTAGGAATTATTTTGGGGATGTTCTATGGCCTGTGGAGGTCAGACTAGATGATCACAATGGTCTGTTCTGGCCTGGGAATCTGTGAAATGGAGTTCCCCATGATGGGGGGGCTTAGAAGAAGTGATACCTTTGTGGATTCATTACCTGGAGTTTATCTGACAAGAAACAAATGACCATGACATATTCCTAAGTGGGCGAGGAAAGATCAATACTATATATCATATCATGGGCTTTAGCCGTCGCCGTCCCCCTCCCCCCCCAAAAAATGCAGAGATTGCATTAGGAAATACCAGAAACAATGAGTTTGGAACAGCAACTTGTTTATCTCACTTTATTAAAACTGGACACATTTAGTCATTAAAATGATAGCCAACATCTATTGTTTTATTATATTTTAGCCCAAGCTTTCACAAATAAAAAAATAGTTGTCTACATTTCTTATCTTTATTGTACAGACTTTCTCCAGGTATCTCAGCCTAAGGGTCACATCAGGGATAGGAGGCAACAGCTATTCAATAGCTTTCAGCAACATAACACAACTGTGTAGGACAGTAAGTTGAGAATGCTCTAAATGCAAGTTTGGGACCAACGTTCTCACAGACTTCTCACCTATCATATCATCGAAGCCCTTGGTTCTTCTGCAATATCATCTTTGAGAGGATAATCCAACATATTTTAGCATATTCAACTCTCAGAATCCTACAGAGATTTATTATAAAGCAATTATTCCCCTTCTTAGGCCCTTAATTAATATTAACAAAATTGCATCTAGCCAAGCTAAGATAATACTACAAAGGTGAGTAAACAATAGGCTTTATGTGACAGGCTGTTTACTTGCAGAGGTAGAGAAGTAATTTGTCCACTTCATGTCAAAAACTTGAGCAATAGGGTTGTGGCAGGGACTATCTTTTATCAGCTGTGTGTACAGCGTCCAGCACAATGGGGCCTTAGTTCTGATTTGTACCTTCAGGCAATACTGCAATACAAACAATATTACTCATATTTCATATACACCATTTTGCTGATTGGCATGGCTATTCCAAAGCCCCAGTGCTCCATTAAAGCAAAGGTATAAAGGAGTATTTGTTTTACATAAGGCTACTCTGATGTACTGAAACCTCTCTTCAACAAGACAAATGGATTTCTTCACAACTGTTCTTGTAACTTACGGTAATTCTATTGAAAATATTTACTTTTCAGAGTATTTTCCTAGTAAAATTACTTTCATTATCATTTCAAATAGTAAAATCATCTGAATTTCCCTAATTCATATAGTCAGTTTACCAAGTTATGGTAAACTGGTAAGTTACAGGGCTGACCAGCTCCAGGTATACCAGGGAGCTCAAAGGTAGCTTAATGTCCCCATAGTTCCCTCTACTTAATCTCAGCTGCACCAGACATAGCTCAGGGTCTGGCCCCAAATCTGTTTTGAGTTTTTTTGGGGACGGAGGGTCTGAATTTATTCTGCACCACTTTAAGACTGCACCATTTTCTCCTCTCTCGGTATATCGGGTTTAAATTGTACTGTCTCTTTAATTTAGTTTGTTAGCTAGTAGCAAGGACCAGGCCTTCTATGTCTTAGAACCAACCACATTGGCTGTATTTAGTAAATATCAATAAATACAAATTAAATTATTATTATTATTCCCATAAACCGAAAAAAAAAAAATTAAAATCCGGAAAGCAAAATTAGACTCTACAGAAGATTTGTATGTGGTTATGAAAAGCTATAGAAATCAAGATAATGTACCTGTAAGCTACACCAAGCTGATATCAAATTTCAAAGCCACATAGCATGCTAGCTGTATCTATTCTTCATCTTTTACAAGTAGGATCTTGTACTATCCTGTACCAGCAAAAGAACTGCATTTACAAACCATTCTGCAAGTAGGCAGACATATTTTAAAAAGCCATATGAATATTTTCAAAATTGCTTTTCTTCCAAAGAGAGATCTCAAATATAACTGAGTAGCAAAGCAGAGCAATCAGCTGAGACGAACATATTAACCTAAAATACTCTGAAAAGTGACTAAGTAAAAATATCACCTTCTTACTTCGCAAATCTGCTCCTTGTGTGTACCTAGATCATGACTACTGACTTCAGTGCTTAATGTTACTATTACTTTTTACTCCTGTTAGCATTGCAGAATACTTCTCACTTAAACTTCAGGGTAGATTCTATTCATTCTTGTACATTATTAACAGAATTGTTTTCTAAGTTCTAATCAGTTACCCCCCATGCTAGGAAGATGCTTTAGTGGCAATGAGGCTCCTTCACCATTCTCCTGCTGCAGGTGCACGGGATGTAGTCAGAAGAAAGCAGATGTGCCCAGGATGCCCCTATCCTGCATCAATCCCTGGCTGCAGGAATATTGACACACAATAAGCAAGGAAATCCAGGTTATCATTTTTACAGTCACTTTTCAGAGCTGAACCACACTTTGAGAACAGATGCATACATGAAGCCACACACAAAACTACTGGGTGTTTTTCTATTGAGCTCCTTTTCTGCAGTGAATGTAGCAATAAACACATACCACACACTTCTCACTGGATACTATATTACTACTGATGAAATTTTCTTCCTCTTAACTAAGTGGGCTGTTTCTATTTGCCTTTTGGATCTTTTAAAATCACTGAGAATGAACATCCTAAGGACACAGAATGAAGAAAAATTAAAAAAAAGATATTGTTTGGCAAAACTGAAAATATAAAAATATAGAAGAAAAAAATTTAAAAAATCAGTTCTTTAGTCATGATGTCATTCTTTGCATTTTCATATATATCCTTCACATTTCATTTTTGTTCTCACATTTTTATTCTCTCTTACTCACTGTTTAATCCATTCTGATATGACCCAATAGATAAGGTCTTGGTAAAAATCTTTTATCATCTCAGCCACTACTTTATATTTTAATGCAATGTTTATTTTTCTTTATACTGTATTTTGATCTCTGACAGTTTTACAGTTCTGCTGTTTGAACCTTCCTTAGAAACTATGTACTGCAGACAGAATGATTAATGAAGGTGGGTATTGAGAATCACATACACATAATAGAAGAAGATACTGCCAATTAGTTATGAAGAAAAGCAACTTTCTGCAAAACTGTAATAAAGGTTTTATGGCTCTAGTGAGAAGTTTTAAAGTAACCATATTTTACTAACTTACTTATAGAGAGCATTTGAATCTTTTAAAGGCATTCTAGGAAACCTTAAAAGTAATGTTTAAATTAAACTAACTTTGTTGTCTATTGCACAGTATATGATTAAAATAAAACCAATTAAATGATACCCATAGATTAAAAATTGTGCTCACTAGAAACACTTATACACTCTCCACGGGTCCATGAGATCAGATTGCAAGATTGGGGCCTGGGTTGGTTCTAAATCAGAGAAGAGTTAATATTAATATTATATTAATTAATAATATAAGGGCTTGTCTCCACTAGCAAGTTGGGGAAGTCTCCTATTGCTGCATTACCACCGGAGAAGCTCTGCTGAGAAAGGCTACTGGGATTTTTACCACTTTTGTTGTTTATATGTAAACTGAAGAAGTTTTGACAATGCAGTGGTACCAAAAATCTGGGTCCAGTTAACTCTAGTTAACTTGTCATTGCTAGTACCAGTGGAGCAGCGTATAATTCTCAGTGTAGAAGCAGCCTTGGGCTTTCACCTAGTGCCTGTCACCACAGAATCTAAGCAACAGTCCCTGATCCTCCAATCAATCCTCTACTCCCCAATTACAGTAGACTAAAAAAACCCCAAACCATACAAACCCCACAACACAAAGTTTCACTGTCTCAGCTGGGTGAAACTTCCGAGTTTTGCTTGGCAAATACTTCGGAGGAAAACTGGGAAATATTTTTGAAATGTTGCAAACTTTACCAAATTAAAAAAATATGTACATCTACTATAAAGTTTGGAAAAGCTATATTCTGAAAGAACATTTCTGTTTTGCACATTTTGTTCTTGTAAATACTTATTAATTTTATTTAAAAAATGATCAGCAACACTGTTAAAATGTATGTAATGATATATGCTTACTAATCTACAGCAAGAGGGTAGTGTAATAAAGATGTGACACATAGAACTGCTAGCAAGAGACTACCCTTTATTTGCTAGCCCCAGTCCTATGACATGGGTCAGGGTGATGAGGATGCATCATTATCCATTGATTTCAGTAGCTATTTGTTACAACAAAGATCAAAGCTCTTATCACTGACTATTCAATAGCATAATCTGAAAGACAGACAAATGCAAGGGGTTTTCTAGAATCCTAGATGAAAGGGGTGAAAAAGACACATTGGATCATGCCTAGTCCAGGCCCTAGTGAGGAAGAAGGATTTTCCTGTGTAGGTCTCCCTTCTCCCTCCAGTGTTTATCTATTCTTGTACACCTCTCAAAAGAGTGCCTTACGCACAACACTTCATCTCTTGTTCTATTGACCAACTGCCCTCCAGTGCTTCACCCACATTGCACAGTAATTTGTTCTATTGCCTAACTGCCCTCACTGTTAAAAAACATATTTATTAAATGTATAACCTACATTTTTCTTTTCAAGTCCTTACTACTCATTTTACACTACTGGCCACCGTGAATATCCTTCCTCCAGCATGTTGCCTAGTCTCCAAACTATGAATTCCCTTCTTCTCTCCTCTCATCAGAGGAAACTGTTAATTTCCCTCTCTGTGTGTATGTCTTCAGTTGAGACCTTAAAAATGAATAGCTGTTTGCTGTGTGTGGACACTAAAGATTCTGTGGCATTGTTCATAAGTACAGCAGTTTGCCCCTATATCCATAGCCAAAATATCCCCCCCCTGCCCAGACTTAGGCTGCATTGCAAAGTCTTCTGTCTCAGAGGTGAGTTCACCTGAAGAGTGCTGCAAGTACAGTAGCTTGTGAACTAGTGTGGGATCCTCTTTTGGGTTGTAAGAAGCTATAGCATACAAATATAAGATTATCTATCATAACATTGAATCCTTTCATCATTTTTGTAGCCGTATATTGATTTTTTGGGGGGATGTTTTATTCCTTTCCCAGACCTACACACAAAAGGTCTGTAAATACATCCCAGAATAGTCTTTTGTTGCAGCACCACACTGTGAGTGCATACATTTAACTTGCTATCTACAGTCACAGACAGACCCTGCTCTCTAAGCAACATTGTTTCTGAAATACGGGGCAAATAGGCCCTTAAGAAGTATTTCCCCTGCCTTAAAAATAAACTTTTGCAAGTTGCTACTTTTTTTTAGGTGCATTACCTTGAGTTTATCTAAACTGAATCTTATCCCAGTTAGATTTGGCCAATTCACTATAAATTCCTGATCATACCTTTGTCTCTCTCTCCTGCCAAAATAAAACTGCAGCCTAATCTCATAATCCAGGATTTCAAAAGAAAAAACAACACACCCAAAATGTGCCATTCCCTGACCACGTTCTTAGCACTCCAGTTACTCATTTCGCACCTCTCATCAATTTCACAACAGAGCACACAGCATGTGCAAAAAGCACACTGTTACAGAGATCAGTAGCAATATCAAGAAATGCTCAAAAACGTTGCTTCTAAAATGATGCTGGAAAAGTTACCTCACCTGACACTCATTTATGGCAAATAAAGGCAAAATGTAGAAGCTGGGAGCATAATAAAAATGGTAGATGAGTGCAATAGGCTATCTTCAATGGTTTAGGATGATATAACGTAATACTGTGACACAGAGACACACTGGTGCTATCTGGCAAGGGGTCCATTACTCAGAGTCAGCAATTCCTACCAATCACTGCACCTAAAACACCATATCACCAGGGCCGTTGCTTCTCCCCAGCGCCAAAGCATGCACTGCCCAGGGCTGGCTCCAGGGTTTTGGCCGCCCCAAGCAGCCAAAAAAAAGCCGCGATCGCGATCTGCGGTGGCAATTCGGTGGAAGGTCCTTCGCTCCAAGCGGGAGTGAGGGACCGTCCGCCGAATTGCCGCCGAATAGCTGGACCTGCCGCCCCTCTCCGGAGTGGCCTCCCCAAGCACCTGCTTGCCAAGCTGGTGCCTGGAGCCGGCCCTGGCACTGCCACGCCCAATCTCAGTCAAGGAGGTTTATTTCCACAGAAGTTAACAAACAGAACACAGTCTTAATCCAGGAGTTGGCAACAGGCTTCAGGGCCACCCCTCCCAAGACTCTCTGGCACTCCAGCTCCTGGAAGCTTCCTAGCCTTGACTGGCTCTGCTCTCCTCCTATAGGGTCTGCATCCCTGAGGCCCTGGCCCCTTTCTCTAGGGACCCGCCACAGGAGCTAGCTCCACTGCAGTGTGGCTTTCCCTCCCCCCTTCTCAGCCTGCCTTAGTCCTTTCTCCCCAGCTCCCTACTAGCAGCCTTTTATAGGACACCTTGTTTACCCTTCACTGAGCTTTGTGCATTCATGAACACTGGATTCTGGCTATGTGGGCTAGTGATGCTGGGAGATTGCTTTAGGTGAGAATTTGCTTTGGACAAGGATTGTAGCCTATTAAAAGTTAAGCTTAGACTCTATGAAGTGTGTTATACCTTTTGTTTTACATGTAACCTATTGTTCTCCTTATCCTTGCTCTCTCTCTCAAATCTTAATCTTTATTAATACATTTATATTTGTTTTCACTATAAGTAGATTACAGTACTGTGTTGTTTTAACAGACCTGATCCTGATTTGTACGAATCAAGCTGCACATACACTGTGTGTTCGGGGGCAGCTTACCTGTTAATTACTATGACTGTCCCGTGACAGGAGCCAGATGCTACAGGGAGACGCTTTAGGGGAACTTAGAGACTAGGGTGCACCTAGTGTTAACCTGCAAGGTGGTTAGGGCTGGCATAAACCCAGAGGAAAGTGCTTGAGTAGCTGAAGGCCTGGCAGTGTCCGGGAGCTGAAATTCAGCTATCACAATAAAATAAAATAAAATAAAATAAAAAAGGACTCTCTCTTGCTAGAGGCTGGGGTAACACAGTGACTCACAGTACCGGGTACCCTGAGAAGTACACGTATAACATACAAATACACTTAGAGCACTGCACATTCCTTCAAACACGTTTACAGGCAAGGCAACATTGTATTTTAAATATAATGAACAAAAAAAATATCTTTCAGGCAGGGCCATGAGTTTTAAGATCCCATAATTAGTAATCATCTAACTGTTGCTTTTTAAAAGAAAAAATGCACAAATAGTTGTTATACAAATATACTACCATAGTTTCAGGGAAACACAAAACCAAATGTTTTTAGAAAATGCTCCAACCACCACAGTTTAGTTATGACACTATCTCTCCCTGGAGCCTGCTTATGGAATTTTCTTACAGGAAACGTTTTATGCAATGAAAGTGCAGTGCATTTGTTTCCTTGGAAACAAACCCTTTCAACCTTCCTTGCACAGAATCTTAAGCAAAAGAAAACTCTGTAATTAGGCCCAAGGTCTAGCTATTTTAATCCACCATGATGTTAAGGCACAACAATTTTATTAGCAATAGTACACAATGAAAATGCACTTAGCTCAATTATTGCAATAATAAACCTTCAGATGAATTAAAACAATAAATCTATTCTATCAACCACAGAAATATCATTAAAATAATATGATTGGACTTGGCTATGTTAACAACCAGGAGAAAAAAGTCCTGAAATGAAAAATAAAGGCAAAGTGATAAAGGAATAAGAGATGTCTGAAGTAACATTTATTCATTTAGAAGACTTCAGAAAACTGAAGCATGCCATCTATGCTATGCTGTTAATATCCTCAATAAATTAACAGCATTTTGCAACACGGAAAGCAAAGAGAAAAATACATTCTGATACCACCAAATCTCATTTTCCTTATCCTTATTACAGAAATCTCAGGTTTTTGTAAAATCAAAGTAAGAACTTGTAAGTCTATTAGTATCTACATTTAACCAATTCTGTTTACAGAAAAGTAAGCCTACTGTTTTGCATAGTATGGCTAAACTGAACAAATATAACAATGCAGATTTACTAATTATGCTCAAAATGTTGAATAAGAGCCTTAGTTTCATCCATTTTCAAATCCAAACTTGTTTTGGGTTTGCCCATCTGTGATTATCTCATAAATGTCAAGGAAATCTGGTCTGGTTGCATCAGGCTAATAGATCAAAATAGAAGTATATGACTGCATTAACATGAATACTCATGCGTGTTTGATTTTTATTTTGTTTTAAATTCAGTCACCTTTGCAACAGATTTTTCTTTCACATAATTCAAATATTCACTGCCAAACCTTGCTAAAGTAATTGATAGTTTAGCATATGTGTACATGGCAATTAGCTCCCTGTGGCTGGCCCATGCCACCTTGCAGGATCCTAGAGCCTGGGCTCCAGCCCTAGCCTAAATGTCTACATTGCAGATAAACAGCCCCTTATCCTGAGCCCCAGTTGCATGGGCCAATTGTGGGTGTCTACCTGCAGTGTAGACATACCCATAGAGGCCAGGAGTTAAATCCTGTTCCCATTGAAATCAATGGCAAAACTCCCATTGGCATCAGTGGAGCCAGGATTTCACCCAAACAGGGCCGGTTCCAGCTTTTTTGCCGCCCCAAGCGGCAAAGGGGAAAAAAAAAAGCCGCAATCAGCGGCACTTCGGCGGCAGCTCTACTGCGCTGCTTCATTCTTCGGCGGCCGGTCCTTCTCTCCGAGAGGGACTAAGGGACCCACCGCCGAAGACCTGGACGTGCTGCCCCTTCCCATTGGCCACCCCAAGCATCTGTTTCCTGCGCTGGTGCTTGGAGCCCGCCCTGACCCCAAGTCCTCCTTCCAGTGAAGTCAATGGGTCTGATTCTTCTCACTTTCACCAGTTTTGTACCAAAGTGACTCCTGTGACCAGTGGAGTTATTCTTAATTTACACCAGTCAAATAGCTTAATCGGGCCCAAAGAATTTTTGCCATGGATTTTAATTGGTGCAGGTTTCTTGGGGACCATCTTTTCAGTTAATCATGTACCAATTAAGAAAAACGGTCAGGAGGCTGCAACACCTTTGTGTCAGATATGTAATACAAATTGCTAAATTGTAAATAAAGATTTTGATCCAGCACGAGTATATCAGAAACCAAAGGAATCAAGAATCACAATACAGGACACGGAGCAAGAGGATGTAATGGTACTGGTGGCAAAATCAAGAAGAGAAACCACGATCAATCATTAAAAAATGTACATAAAAACTACTGAGTGAGAGAATTTGCTTAATGAGGAGGATTTGGATGGTCTGGTTGAACATGTATAGGTTAATTCTATCCTGCCTGATTATGAATAATTATTTCTTAGTTCTTTAGAACAGTGTCAAATCTATAAAAAGGTTATCATTTTCTATTACATTCTACTGGGCTTTTCCATAAGGAATATACATATTGGTGGTTAATTGTTTATTTCTGATTTAAGTAAAGTGTAGATGAGATGTATTACCATAAAGGAAAAATGATTTCCTGAATGGGAAATGGTTAGTGATGTTTAGACTGTCTTTTTTCACCCTCTGGTGATTAGTAGACTTGCTTCTGACAAATTTTCTTTTCTCTTGTGTAAATATTTTGGAATGGGAAAGATTTATTGTACTCCCATCATGTCTTTTTGATTAAAATGTACATTGTTGTAATTTTGTTTCAGTAATAAATCAAACTGTTTGAAATAAAAGAAAATGTAATGACATTTTGTAGCTGAATCAAATGAATGAGCCAAAGGTAAGTGATGGGAGAGAGCAATATTCTACCCCTATTCCCCATTTAAATCTTCAACAGCCTCATTCCCCATATCAGACCTGCTTGTTGCAAACTAAACTAGAACTTCTGGTGAATACTAAATAGACAGCCAAGGCAAGACACTCTGGAGATCATTCAGCTGTTGCAGGTGATGAACTGCCATTGTTAGTGGGACTTAGGGTGACCAGACAGCAAACATGAAAAATCAGGACGGGGTGGGGGGTAATAGGAGCCTATATAAGAAAAAGACCCAACGATCAGGACTGTCCCTATAAAATCAGGACATCTGGTCAACGTAGTGTGACTCCCAGACTGAAGGGGAAGGCAACAGAGGCACAACTGGCTGTACAGATCTTTCACAAGGTTAACAATGGAATAAAATTACCTGTTTGTGTAGCAATTGCCCTGATAGTATCTCTAAACTGGGACTGTACTAGGAAGAATTTAAAACCATTGAGCTTGGACCTATTATACAAATGCAAAACATTAGAAGATTTAGGGTGTAAGATTCATTAGCACCTAAGGGACTTAGGTGCTTTCAGAACTCCCATCTTTTGCATAGTCAAAGAATGGACAAGTCAATAGAAATTAAGCATGCTTAAGTGCTTTGCTGAATAAGGATTAAATTACACATGCCCTTAAAGTTAAACACGTGCTTAAGTGTTTTGCTGAATCAGAGTCGCAGTCTTCTGACTAGAGAACATTGTCCTCTTATTCTCAACTGGATGTTTGAAAGCTTGGTCTAAGAGTTCTATGAATTATATCGAGGGGCTATCGACTGACCCTCCCCCTCGTTACATGAAAGAAGCATGACTTTACCAGACTTGACCATTCTTGCAGCTCCACTTCTCACTAACGCACAGTCAGCCAGACTACAAGACAGGCTATAAAGAGACCCTTGGCCTGCATCAGTGATTTAACAGGAAACTAGATCTCAGAGGGTCAACCCCCCTGTGGAAGGATCTAGAAGCAGTTTTCTTGGAAAGGGCCAGAAGTTCTCCCACAATCACTCCTCTAATATGGACTCACGTACAAAATAGATATAAATGGTGTATTAGGTGGTCACAGATATGTCAGGGCTCTTATGGGCCCCATTCAAATCTCTTTTGCAGGATTCCAAGTGGGTGACATTTCCTTCTGTGGAGAGAGAACCTGCTCAAGCAAGAGAACACTGCAGAATCTACTTTGAGGGCTGAAGACCATAGTTTTGCCTTAGCAGCCATTAGCTTGCAGAGCTTAGGTGACTGAGTGAAAAAGGAGTACTGAGTGTCAGCAGTACCCAGTTATTTACAAGAGTCACTAATTTACAATTAGTGCATTCACACCTGTATGGGAGAGAACGCCATCATCTGGGTTTTTCCTTTGATGATAATGGAAGTTTCCTGGAGATAATGGTCAAAGAGTTAAACTTAATTCTAAATCCATTGGTAACAGGTGCATAAATAGACTGGGCTCTGTAGTAGAACTCATTAACAGGAGAGTGGTGATTCAAATGGGGTTTATACCAATTCACACAAATTGACTTGGTTATGGGGGTCTGCTACTGCCAAACATGGGAAGAGAGTGGGTCAGGCTACAACAGTCTCTTGCTAAAGATGAGTGACTTCTCTTAATTTTAATCCCAAATTCTGTGTGTAAAGGTGTCCAAAACTGTTAAAGAAGAAGACTGCCTCACCTTGTGCAGCAGATGAATAGAGAAGCTTTTGTAACTGGTTATCTTATCTTAGAAAGAGAAAACTGAATGGTCAACTTGTCCTCTTAACTATATGGAAGCTTTTACTACTAAAGTTCCTGGTCAAGGAAAGATCGATGGCAGTTTATATGACAATCTTAATAATTAGAGAGACAGACTAAGGAAGGTTTCCTACCTCTTCTGTAGACTTCTGTTTGGACAAAGCATGTTTGTCAGAACTACTGAAGGCCAAAGGCCCAAGCATGACACATGCTTCTAAGATGGCTTTGGTTGGTAATTTGGTATCTTCAGGGCAAGAGAGGCAATCAGTCCCAGTGCCTGTCTGCAAAATAAACATTTCTTGCTACTCTTTTTTAGGTCATTCACTTTCTGATCCAAGTTGAATAAATCTTCTCTCCCCTGCAGTCATGAAAGAGGAGAAGGTTGCTTTGTGATTCGTCCTGAAGCAAGGATTGAAAACTTGGGGAGAGACTGTCCAATCTAATGTCCTCCACCCTTTTGGTGCTTCTGCCTATCACTGAGGTGACAACTAAAACATTTAATATCACTGCAGAACAGTTGTTAAAGAGTTAGGACATGGATATCAGCAGGGAATATACCCCTTAAAATGGCAACAAGGATTAATTATGCTAATACAATTTACAATCATCACGAAAAGGAATTCATAAAGTGCCATCTTCTGTTCTTGTTACAATCCATGTCATAAGAATGAGATATCAGAATCTTAATGCCTCCTGTGTATCTAATAAGATATAGTAGTTTACTGAAAAATGGTGACCTTTCCAAATGTCAAAGTATGATTGTTTGGCCATTATATGTCCCCCTACCCCCATGTTCAATCATAGTGACAGGAGAGGAGAATGCAAAATGACCAACCAGCAGAAATACAAATTAATGGCACCATATGCCACTATTTTTCCCAAAAGAGATGATTCAACATTAAATTCTCATTTCTCTCTCTCTCTCCCCTGAAAATGACTCTAATAACAAAATGCACATTGTGGATCCAGTCTCCTGAACATGATGGCAAACAACCCACTTTTCTCCCACCTAAAAGGAATGCCTCATTAAAGACCCAATCCAGCCCCCGCTGACGTCAATGAAAACACTCCCATTGACTTCATCTGGAATTGGATTGGGCCCTAGTACCACACCCATATCCATTCAGCACTAAAAGAGTTTCTTAGAAATAATAATTGAATAGGGTTCTATAACTTGCAAAGAGGCAAACTACTTGCTGAGATAAAAACCTGTACTAGTTGTCACAGAGGATACATATGAGGAAACAGGTGATATGAAAACTATTTTGCTTTGAGTAATGGAAAGGTCAACCTCCTCATTTTTCCTACTCTAACCACTAGTGTATATTGAGCTCTATGCTCCTGTAGATAAAGGAGCATTACTATTAACATAAATGGGTGTTTCACTTATGCACTGATGCCAGAATAAACTAGTCAATTTGCATCAAAGCCAGTGGCACAAAACCTGATTTATAGCTCTAGAAAGTCTTTATATAAAAAGAAAAAAGTCACTTTGCATAAGAGAAAGGAAGAGTGCAAACAGGCCTGGTTTAAATGGAAGAAACAAAGAGGGAAGAACCTACATACAACAGTGTCAATGTCCTAGGTGTTTCATTTCAGAAAGCAATGATGATCATTGGGAGATACTGGGTAGGTTAAAACAGAGCAAAAGGCCTGAAGAAGAAAAGCAAAGGTGGTGAGAAGTTGTCCCACTGAGGTGGAGGGTAGTGGCTCCTGGGCTTGGGACATCCAGTGGTGCAAGTAGAATTCATTTCTTACCAGTATGCTGCACCAGCTAAAGGGGGATGTGTGGTGAGACACATGACCTCCACATGTGACTCCTCATGTGACACAGCCCTGCCCGCCAGGGTCCCACGCTCTCCCCCTCTCCTTCCCTCCCCAATATCCATCCCATGTTACCTGTGGGGGGGAGTGCTCCCAGTGGGTGGACATGGCACTAAGAGAAGAGGAGGGCTTGCTTTCTGGAACAATAGCCTGCTCAGAGAGTCGCACTTGCTTTGGGAATTGCCAGCAGAAGAGCTTCAAACCAGTCCCCTCTGACAACAGAGAATTTTTTTTTTGGACACCCTGTCAACCGAGCCCCACAACGGCAGCTCCTCCAGCACAGCTGTACCGCCCCCAGCCCTTCCACGCAGCTGCATCTCCTGAGTTCTGTCCAGGGTCTGTACAGCAGCCCCATTGGAGGACAGGGCTGAGGGCGGTACAGCCATGCCAGAGGAGCTGTCGGTGTGGGGCTTGGTTGCCAGCGTGTCTGAAACCTGTCCTGGGAACCGCAGCAGTGAAAGGAGCCGAGCGTGGGGTGGCTCCACACCAGCAGCTCCTCCGGCGCGGCTGTATCGCCCCCAGCCCTGTCCTCGATTGGGGCTGCTGTACAGACCCTCGACAGGACACACAGGCATGCAGCTGCGTGGATGGGCTGGTGAGGGGATACAGCTGCACCGGAGGAGCTGCCTGCGTGGGGCCGCTGGGTGGCCCCACGTTCTGTTCCTCCTGTGTCTTTGCAGTACGCCATACCAGCTATAAATAGCTTACTGGTATGGCATATCGGACCATACTGCCCTACTTATACCACTGGGGCCATCCCAATACACATACACAGAGGAAATACACTACTAAAACATACAGTAAGCAAAGGTCCCAAACTTAGGAGAGGTGAAGGGCACAGTTTCCCTCCCACCAGTATCTCTGTGCAGATTTCAGTTACGGTATTGGCATTTATTTAAGAAGGTTCTTTTCCCACAGTTCATTCTCTACACTCGTCCACAGCTGCACATGATGGTGGTAAATTCTCTTGCTCCAGGTCAGGGTGCAAGGAAGGGCAGAGAGAAGTGATAACTAAGACACTGGTCAGTAAACCTCTTAGAGAAAAAATAGGTAAATATTAGCAAGTTTTATAGTCTTTAATATAGTGTAATTTTACAAAATCATTATTAAAAATAAGGCCAGTTTCTTTCTGAAATGGGTGATTTCAATGAGAAATGGCCCTGTATCAAAATGCCAAATCTGAACATCCACAAATTTAAGGGTGTTCAGAAACTGAACCTGGACTAGACCAAATTCCACCAGAATCTGAATGTTTGGCTCTATCGTTAATTGCATTATGTGGGAAGTGTTCCTGGGTTAAGTCAACCTACTCTATGTGGTTCTTTAATTAAAAATTACCTAAACAGGTTTCTTGACCAAATGGAACACATTTTTATTTGTAGAGCGACAGAGAAATTTTTCTTGTTCTCGACATTATCTGGAAATTCAGTCCAGTTAATAGAACCTGTAGTGCCACAGAAAAAATAAGTTAAAGATCATTTCTGCTAATAAAAATAGTAACATATAGATTAATGTTCATCTAATTGTACATGGCGGTAATTCCAGAGAGGGGGTTTCTAATGACATTAGCAAGCTTGACTGCTTTATTAATCTCACAGTTACCCCTCAATGGAATTTCAGCCTTACATGAATAATTCAGCTATTTTTTTTAAATAACAAATGGTTTAAAATGTATTTTTTTTTCAAGCATTTACTCTGTCTTTTCCCCCATGCACAGACTTCAAAACAGAAACAAATGACTTACTGTGGCTTTCAGTGGTACTGTCTTGTGCTTCTGCCAACTTTCCATTTTCAGTTAAAGATTAATGGCCTAATTTTCAAAAGAAGCTGAGCATGTGCAGTTTCCATTGATTTCAGTAAGAGCTGGGATTGCTCTTACTATGATCATCATCCCATAAATGACTAATAGTAACAAAGCTCTATCTACCAGCAACATTTGGGATGTGTTAGTGAAGGCTAAAAAGACCTGACTAACCTCATGTACTGACAGTAAATATTTAAACTATACCTCTCCTATGCACCCATCATCAGAATATCTGGGGGCCTGCTATATATTAAGAAGGCATTGTTTCTGTCACAAATGATCAAATCCTTACCTCTCCCTTGGTTATGTCACATTTTCAAGTGGGAGTTATTCTGGTTCTTGATATTTGGGAGTAATTTTGCCAAGCCTATGCTGCAGCAGCCACCTTTGTTACAGAAATGTTTGCACAAATAGAAAAATATTACACCGAGCCCTAAAGTTGTTAAGACACTAGCTGCCCCTGGATTCTGGTAGAATGGAATTCCACAGCTGAAGGCCTTCCAGTAGGAAAGCTCTGACACTTGTGAATGTTGCTCTGGGAACCATCAGCAACGGTGGCCCCAATTCAGCAAAGCACTTCAGCATGTGTTTAAATCCATCCCTACTCAGCTAACGCTCACACGCTGTAATTAATCAGGCTGGAGTCTCTACTGAACATACTGTATGCCTTGAATTCATCAACCGTCCTGGCCACCATTTCAAAGTCAATTTACCAACAGGTAGTGCACCACACTATCTGTAGTATTGTATGCATCCCCTAGTCCAGGGGTCAGCAACCTTTCAGAAGCAGGGTGCCGAGTCTTCATTTATTCACTCTGATTTAAAGTTTCACGTGCCAGTAATACATTTTAACGTTTTTAGACGGTCTCTTTCTATAAGTCTATAATATATAACTAAACTATTGTTGTATGTAAAGCAAATAAGGTTTTTAAAATGTTTAAGAAGCTTCATTTAAAATTAAATTAAAATGCAGAGCCCCCTGGACCGGTGGCCAGGACCAGGCAGTGTGAGTGCAACTGAAAATCAGCTTGCATGCCGCCTTCGGCACGCGTGCCATAGGTTGCCTAACCCTGCCCTAGTCTAAGTGTACGGAAATACGATGGTACCTTATCTACCACTCTGTGGTTGGTTTTAAATTGCTATTTGAATCTGTTGGTGTAGGGTGGGATTTTCCAAAGCATTTAAAGAAGTTAGGAGAACAAGTCTTACTGACTTTGAATGGGCCTTGTGCTCCTAACTCCCTTAGCTGCTTTGGAAAACCTCACCCCCAGAGTCAGCCTATGCTTTTTAACATTCGTATTAGAGAAACAGTGTGGGTGAGGTAATATATTTTACCGGAGCAACTTCTGGTGGTGAACGAGACGAGCTTTTGAGCTATACAGAGCTGAAGATGACCTGAAGAAGAGCAGTGTAGTGCAGAAGCTTGTCTCTTTCACTAAAAGAAGTTGGTCCAATAAAAGATATTACCTCACCCACCTTGTCTCTCCAGTGTTTTAGGGTAGAATTTTAAAAAGCGACTAAATGCACAGGCTGGGATTTTCAAAGGGGCCTAAGGGAGGTAGACCCTTAACTCCCATTGAATTTAAATAGAAGTTGGGTGCCTGACTCCTTTAGGTGCAATAAGTCCTAGTGAAAATCAGGAGGACTTGTGGCTCCTTAAATCAATTGAAAATCCCACCATTAAGCCTTACATAGCGGGTGGGATTTTAAAAGCATCTAAGAGATAAAGATGCCCAACTCCTATTTGAAGTCCATGTAAACGATGTGTCTAACTCCCTTAAGCATTTTTGAAAACCTCACCTATCACTTTTGGAGCCCTTTAATCTAAAGATTCAAGGCACTTAAAGGTGAAGAACCACTGTAACTCCATTTAGAAGTGAGGAAACTGAGGCACAAAGACGTTAAGTAACTTGCCTAAAATCACACAGAGAATAGTGGCAGAGCTGGAAACAGAATCCAGGTCACTGACTCCCAGTCTAGTGATCTGGGAAATAGACTATGACCAGCTCCTTCTTCCCCAGCTGGGCTCCCTCCCTCAGTCACCTGATTCCTCTCAGCTGTGGCCTATTGGGTTAATTAGCCCCTTTCTCAAGATGCCTTAACCCTTTCAGGGCAAGTGTGGGATGAACACATCATCACATAGACCATGAAGACTAAAAGGTAATTGGGCACAGTCACACTTCAGTAGCATTGAAAAGCACAGATTATTTTAATTTAAATTTAGTAAAGGTACTTAGACAGAAGCCTATAATAAAATATAACATTTTATGTTATTATTTTACATCTGTGACATTCATTTATTGGAGTTTAGCACGCAGACTGATTTCATTCATTATATCAAAAAGTACAAAAGTCATGTAATGGGAGAGAATTACAGCTTAGAGCAGTAGTAGCAGATCTATTGCTCTTGCTTTAATTAGAATCTACTTTTCATAATTAAAATGATTTTTCATTGCCGCAAAGTAATATAAACTGATAGTTTAACATACATTGCAGGTTATGAGAGAAAATAAGAGCTAAACAACGATTACAATTGCACATTTAAAATAAGCTTTAAAATATTAAACACGAAGAGTTAAAAAACAGGGCATCTGGAGTTATGCATGATGCAGTTCTCAGGTTTATGCATGTTGCAAAATGTTCTATTTGGATAAAAATTACTCATCTAGATGTCTGCCACACAGAGTACAATGAATATCCATGGGGGGGGGGGGAAATCAATGAAAACCTAAGACAATCCTATTAAACCTCAGATGAGTAAAAAAAAGTCTTTCATAAAGAAAGATATTGGTAGCAGTGCTGAGGTAAAGAAGGAACTATGAAAAATCATGTCATATCATATATATGACACTTCCAGGTATTTAAGTGGTTCCCTCTCACATATGTATGTATTTGACCTATGTCCTTTGCCACAAGGGATCTCTTTAAATTGATAGGACACAAAGCCAATTCAATGTTTTTCACCTGCCTCTTCAGTTTACAAATGAGACCAAGCCGTGGCTGGGAAGGCCAGTGCAGCTGTTCTCTGAGATCCGAGTCATCATGCTAAATAAAAATGCAAAAATAATGTTGTAAACAAGGGATGCTTGTACTTTCCTCTCCCCACAGACTAAATGCTGGTTCCACCTTGCCTAGCAAACATGAATCATGCAAGGACCCAGTGGCATAATTCCCAAAGGTATTATGGTACTAACAAGCTGGGCACGTGACCATATCATCTTTGATGATATGACCACTGTCCTGAAGCCACACTGTATATGACTCATCCACATCTGTTAGACATTCATAAATTATTATCACTAGAGGATGAGCAGACTCAGACATAACTGAAACACAAAGGTACATGTGGGGGAAAGAAACCCTGAAAATAATATGTAAATTGTATTGGGCAAATATGCTCCTGGGGTAATTAGATCTGCTGTAGTCTCTTTCACCATGAATTTTATATTTCTCATTTTGTGAAGACTTAGAATATATTTTATTATTAAATAATTTTCTTACAAGTTTAGATTATTCATTGCTCTGCGAGATTGGCAGCCATACACCATGATCAATGTAAAATGAAAGCAGGGAGATCACTGATATTTTGGGAACCCACAAATATATCTTTCTTCAGTGAAAGGTAACTGTAACTCACAGAAAAATGTGCAGGACTACTCAAGGCACGAAATCACTATTGAAAATGAATGCAATATTCATGACTTCTCATCCACATCTTTAAAGTTTCCGGTGAGCTCTGCTTTCCCAATCCATGGCACTGTAATATTCTAAACAAGAAACTCATTAAAACGGAGTGCTGGTTTGCAGTCTATCATATTTATTTTTCATGAGTGTGTTGCTAATATAAGCATGAACAGTTGGTTTAGCCTGAGCAAGTGTACAGTATACCGGAGCAATACTAAAAAAAAAGTGTCAGATTACAGTTGACAAGCCTCTGGAAAGTCATTTCTGTTGACTGTGACACACTTTCTCTCTGCCAAATCAGTAAATACTTCGGCCACGTTATTTTATAGAAAGAAGTAGATCTTCTGTGCAAACCTGCAATGGCTCATACAAACTTTTCACATCTATCATTTCTCACTAAATAAAGCAACTAGAGAACAAAGATGATATGAAGTCTCTGGATGCTTAAGCCATAGAACCAGGCTGGCACGGGATCAGGAAGAGAACACACCTTTGCACACCCGTCCATTCCTCAGACAGTGCCCTGGGGAGTTTTAATCTCAAATCTATTAATAGAATACAAATGCAATATTATTATGATATATTCATACTAGTCTAGAAAACCTTGAACTGCAAATTCCTTATACTGGTAGTTTAGCCATAAAAATAATAATTCTGGTCTTTAACTTGGGAGTGAGAAACAAGGGAGAAATCTGTATTATTTTGTAGGAACATAATGTGCCTTGGTTTACCTGCTTGATATTATTCTAGCCAATTGCATGGAGTTAGCTCAAAGAAGGCTGTTCAGGAGGAGCAAGCAGGAAATACAAGAATGACAGAGAAGGTATCTTGAAAGAGAGTACCACGGGTTCTTAAGAGAAACAATGGGTGAGCTAGTCCTTGGAAAATCCCTACCTGACTGTCACCAGAAGGGTGAAATGCCTATTTTTCCAAGACCAAAAAGGACATTAAGCAGTTAAAACCCCCTGTCTAGAGAAAAAGGAGGAGGGAGTGGCAGGCAGCGTCTTAGGACTGATACTGATGTAGGCAGAGCATGCAGCAGAGCTACGGAACTAAGGCAATTGCTAGGCAGGATGTCCCTGAGACAGCTAGGATCACCTAAGCTTTGAGAGAGGTGATGAGCTGCAGGCAAGCCCAGGCATGTGAGCCTTTTGTGGGGTTAACCCTTTCTCCCTGCTTGCTGTGTACCTTTGGGCAAACAGACAATACATCTGTATGAAGTCATTTTAATCAGCTGCTAGTCACGGGCACCTGAAGAGGAGTATCTTGAATGTACCAATTGCCGTTCGGCCTGTCATGGTAACAGAGTTGGAAACACAGCGGCTGCCACGCCAGGATCCAGTCTAAGAATTGTGAGACTGTCGGGTTCTACCCAGAAAGAGGTGAAGGTGGCAGAACCTTTCCCCAAGGATGCCCTCATGAGGGCTGCAAGGGATATAAGGCACCGCTCACCCTGTAACAGTGGGAGGATGGTGGGAATAGGCCAGGGGTGGGCAAACTTTTTGGCCTGAAGGCCACATCAGGGTTCCAAAACTGTATGGAGGGCCAGGTAGGGAAGGCTGTGCCTCCCTAAACAGCCTGGCCCCCGCCCCCTATCTGCCCCCTCCCACTTCCCACCTCGACTGTCCCCCTCAGAACTCCTGACCCATCCAACCCCCCCTGCTCCCTGTCCCCTGACTGCCCTGACGCCTATCCACACCCCCACCCCCTGACAGGCCCCTCGAAACTCCTACACCTATCCAACCTCCCCCTGCTCCCTGTCCCCTGACTGCCTCCCAGGACTCCCTGCCCCTTATCCAACCCCCCCGCTCCCCACCCCCTTACCATGCCGCTCAGAGCACCTGGACTGGCAGCCGCACCGCCCGGCCAGAGCCAGCCATGCCGCCGCGCTACCGGCCCTGCCACCCAGAGCGCTGGCGGCATGGCGAGCTGAGGTTGCAGGTGAGGGGGAACACTACGGGAGGGGCCAGGAGCTAGCCTCCCCAGCCAGGAGCTCAAGGGCCAGGCAGGACAGTCCTGCGGGCCGGATGTGGTCCTCAGGCCATAGTTTGCCCACCTCTGGAATAGGCAGTGTTGTAGCCTTGTGGTCTGGTCTGAAGTGGGGTGAACCACGGAGTTCATGTAGCTGCGGGTAGAGGCCTGTCATTTGGAGGCAGTGCCCACAGCAGAGATTGGGGAAGCATCCACAGGTGCAGCTCACTCCTGAGCCATCACATTTGGCAAGTTAGCTTTCTGGCCCATAGCGCTTTAAATGTTTTTAATGCTAGTGAACAGGGTCTGATTGACAAGCTTTGACTTGCTCTCTACTTTTCCTACCAAAGTTCTCTCTTTTGCAGCCAAGCCAACGGCAATGCATCCACAGTACCTCGCCTATAATGCCTCAACTCTGCCCTGGAAGGACAACTTTAGGGAATGAGAGGGTCATTCAGTCCTTGGCTTCTGTGCTGAAATCACTACCAAACAGTGTTGACTGTAGTGGTGGGTTTTGTGATGTGGACACTTGTCTACTCTTTATGGACAACGGCTATCAAAGAGCCAGGGCCGGCTCCACGGTTTTGGCCGCCCCAAGCAGCAAAAAAAAAAAAAAGCCGTGATCATAATCTGCGGCGGCAATTTGGCAGAAGGTCCTTCGCTCCGAGCGGGAGTGAGGGACCATCCGCCGAATTGCCGCCGAATAGCTGGACCTGCCGCCCCTCTCCGGAGTGGCCGCCCCAAGCACCTGCTTGCCAAGCTGGTGCCTGGAGCCGGCCCTGCAAAGAGCTGTCTGTCAATAGCATATGCACTTCAGACATACCCAAGAATTCAACTATGTTTTGGAAATGAAATTTGGTGGGGTTACTCGTGTTTCTTTTTTTTTTTTTTTTTAATAAATTGTAATTTACAATTAGGAACTAATACTACTCCCATCGAATTCCGTGGCCAAACTCCCATTGGCATTAAAGAGAGCGAGACTGATTTCCATGCGCACTGTGGTTCTTTATATAAACACATAAAAAAAGGTATTTCATTAAATCAGGAAATGAAATGAACACTAGGCACATATTATTTTAAAAAAAATCATATTGCCATTAAGTAAATCATTCCTACTAAATACTGATCAAATACTGATGTACTCCATAGATTTCTCCTTTATTTACTACTTGTAATGTTTTAAAATTAATTATATATTCAACATAGCAGAATGGCTGAAAATGAGCCATTGCAACCCATCAGGTTAATAATATGTAGTCTAAACATTTTAAATATATACTGTGTTTACCAAGTAACCCAGAATGGCTTCTTTGTGGGTGTTCTTAGTGTATTAGGTAAATAAAACGTGTTCTAAAAGATCTACCTAAGTGCATACAATGGAGGCCACTGAACTGTGAATTTGCTGGCAGGAAGGGACTTGTGACATTCTGTGGGATTCCGCCTGGAAACAAAGAAATCTGTACTACAATATATTGCCTCCTGCAGTTTCCTGCAGAGATGGATCTCGCAGATAAAAATACACTGCTTTGTTGCTGCTACGGGATTTATCAAAGAGTCTTTCAGGTAATAACGTGCATTTTGTAATCTTCCTTCAGAGATGTCTTTCTTCCCCTAATTCAAAACAAAGCCAAGGAAAAACAAACACACAATAAATACGGATTGAAATAATGTTAATGACCAAGCAGGAAAAGTCTTTGCTAAAACTAGTAGTCCATCCTCCGTGCACACCAATGAACTTTCAAAATATATGGCAGGCCCAAGGAAAGAAAATTGTCAGGATGTACATTTAATTTTGTGAATGAATAAATTATTATTTAAAATAAATTCCTTCACTGTGCATGATAGTGCATTACATAATAGAATGCTGATAATCTTCATAGTCGTGATTCACATTGCTAGTCCAAAGCCAAGCATACACATTTAAAAGAAAAAAACTGTAGAAAAAGAACTGGAAAGGGGAAAAATAAATGAATATCATTTAAAGGAGCTTAATATTAAAAAAGCAGGACAAAAACAGAACAGAAGAATGGAGAAACGAACAGGCTAAATACGTCTTAAGTCTCTTTTCAAAACGAGACTTGGGCACTTCTGAAAATTTTAGCTTACATCTATATAAAGGAGTCTAGGTAAGGTGAGATCCTTACAAATATTTACTCCCCATGTATGATATTTAATCAACAGATAAAAATATATGTACATAAAATTCTTCTGAGAAGTTATCAATCTTGGTGACCTGGTCAACAGACCATGCACTCTTAAATATGGCATACCATAGGGATCAGTCCTAGCACCGATCCCGTTTAATATTTACACTGGTGACCTTCCTCGAATATCATCACCATGGAAATTTGTCTATGCTGATGACGTTGCTGTGACTACACAGGCATGGAATTTACCTAGCATAGGACAAACCCTAACCAAAGATCTTAAAACCATGGAAGTATTTTTCTTATATTGGTAACTAAAACCAAACCTCATTGAGACGGTCATGTCAGCATTCAATCGCAAGCAAATGGCTAGCGCAAAATAGCACATGGATTTCTGTCACCAGCAGATGTGACACAATCCCCCTCCAAAACAGGTTTGTGTGACATTAGACTGAAGCCTCACATACCACCAGCACCTGAAACATATCCATGACATAAAAGTGTGGGTAAATCTCCTGCAGAAACTTTCAGGAATGGCCTAGGCAGCCAATTCAAAAACTCTACAGACCTCTTCACTGGCCATTGTCTGCTCTATCGCAGAATATTGCTCACCCGTCTAGACACACAGTTCCCACACATCACTTGTCAACCCTCAATTTCACATTGCCACATGGATCATTACAGGCACAATAAAATCAATGCCATAACCATAGCTTCCTATACTGGCACACACTTACCCACCCCAAACTCTCTCTGACAGGCGACTCCTTCGAGAGTCCCATTGTATTAGAGAGAAAAAGGATCTTCCAGTACATGTAGACCTAATTCATATATTGACCTTCTGACTCACTACCTTTTTAGCTTGTAGTGCAAGAGTTTGAAGACTCGGGGTTCTCTCACAAAGGTCAACAGTGAGCAAGGTGGAAGGATACCATTCTCACTAACGACCCAACCAAAGAATCAGTGGTGGTTCACTCCCACAAAAAATATGGTCCACTTTGAATTGCATTCACATATCATATGGCAGATGGGGACTGGGACACAATCCTATTTCTGACTGCAGAAACGGACTTCACACTATGGAATGTCTCATCAATCAATGTTCCAAAAGATCATATCCTGGTGGTATCCTTTGACACCTCCGTGTCACCTAAAGTAATGAGCTGGATTGCCAACATAAACTTGGACATCGAACAGTACTGTTTCTAAGCCATATAAAAGAAGAATCAACAGTAACATATAAAAATGAATCAGGATTTCTAGCATTTAACATTTTTTCACCAATGTATTTTTCTCAGGGCCAGGGTGTATGTGGCTTGGTCCCCAGAGGCCAGGAGTCCATTAGCAGCAATCAGTCTGGGCTGAAACATCAGGAGATCAGAATTGAGAGATAAAATGGAAGACAGAGATCAAGAGTCAGTTATCAAGAGTCAAGCCAAGTCAGGATACCAGGAGGTCAGGTTCAGGCAATGGAACTAGAGGACAGGAATCTGGAGGCAATCAGGGGCCTTGGAGCTCTTGCAATCAGCTGGGCTTCACTGAAAGTTAACAAGGGTCCAATACCATAAAGTTAAATGTAAAACTACTGTAATCCACATGGTGTAAAAATGTTTGTTTTCCCTCTTCAAATTCCGTTGCAAAACAATGCAAGGTCTGAAAAGCCCCAGACTTGTACTGCTGTTTGCAGCTGTAGGACATTTACATGTGCAAGTATAACGTCTTATAGACAAAGCTGCTGGCACGTGGGTTCACTCTGGGGGAACAGTCTCCTAATTGCACAGTATGGTTGAAATGCTAGAACAGGGGTGGCCAACCTGAGCCTGAGAAGGAGCCAGAATTTACCAATGTACATTGCCAAAGAGCCACAGTAATGCAACAGCAGCCCCCATAAGCCCCCCCCGCCCGCTGGCAGCTCTGCCGATCAGCACCTCCCGCTCCCTCCCCGTGCGTCCTTCACGCCACGATCAGCTGTTTCGCAGTGTACAGGAGGCTCTGGGATGGAGTGGGGAGGAGCAAGGGTTCAGCAGCCTCAGGGTTGGGGGCTGGAAGTGGCAGGGGCCTTGGGGTAAGGGGTGGAGTGGGGGCAGGGCCTGGGGTTGAGCAGTGGAAAGTTGGCACCTGTAGCTCCAGCCCCAGAGTCAGCACCTATGCAAGGAGCCGCATATTAACTTCTGAAGAGCCACATGCAGCTCCAGGCCACAGGTTGGCCACCCCATGCTAGAACTTCAGTCAAGTAAAAACTGCCTATGCTGGTTATATGCAGTGTTGCTAATGACAATAACACTGCATATGCTAGTAATAGTAAATAGTGTGTGGTGGCTAAAAAACCCACTTGTGGTGTGGCTCAGGAAAGGTTATTTTAATTGGCCTATATTCTGTTTCACTTAATTCTGCTTAAATTTCCTGTGGTAATAAATATACTTTATACTAGTTTTTCATAATATAATAAAAGCAAAGTAAAAATGTACAAAAAATGCTTTAAAAGCAAAGCAAGCTTACAATATAAAATTACACCCTGGTGGGCTATATAAAAACAAGTAAGCTTGCACCCCCTGGTTCATACTTTAAGCATAGTATTTATAAGAATTCGAATAATTACAACCACTATAATCTTCAAAATGTATTACTAAGTAATAAAAATTGATTAAAAAAACAAAACAATAAAATACAAATAAAACAAATTTGTATATATAAAGCAATGAAATGTAGGCCTGACTTAACATGAGTAATTAAATATGGGGGACACCTCATTTCTTGGAAGACAGGATTAGGGAGGTAACTAGGTCCACAGGCTAAAAACGGAATGTTTGGGCTCAGGTAGTAAATGCATCAGCAACTGGAAACAGAATGTCTGTACTAGCTAAGATAAGGAGTAACACCCAGGGAACCACTTACAATGGAAAAGATAACAATGAATAAGATAAGCCTGGAATGTAAGACGAGGTAAAGAGTAAGTCGTGTGTGGATAGTGCTTGGACAGAGCATGATGTACAGGGATTGGTTCCTGCAAAGTGACCAGGCCAATCCCAAAACATGTAATGTATTGTATAGTAGGTGCAATGTAATGTGTAAGTGTCTATAAAAGAAAAGATTTGCTGGGTAACTTTGGATGTGTGGTATATCCTGTACCCACATTCTACATTTGAGTCTAATCAACTCAGCATTCCTTCTTGGGCTGCAGGCCCACAAACCGGCGTAGAGCTGGGGCCTTTCACCCAAACAATGTTTGTGAGTGGCACACCGTTACAAATACCTGACTCCCATTAACATTCAAGTCAATAGGACAGGATTGATTTCTGCAAAATGTTGCTATTAACCAGAAGTTGTTAATATCCAGGTTGCCTTTGAGCAGAATCTACTGCATTTAAAGAAAGAAAGAGAGAAAAAATATTTCAGGTCAGGACCCTCTATTTATTGTACTGCTTGAATCTGGCATATACCTGCAAGCGAGGAAGAGTCTGCTTTGAACTTAAGGCCCATACTTTCTAAGTAAACAGGACATACACCAACTCCTTTATTACAACATAAGGGATGCAACCAAGAATACTAACTCACTGTCAGGAGCCTGATAGCCATATATGTTAACTGGGATGCAAAAGTAGTGGTCATCAGCTGAAGGTATGAGGTATACTCTGTCTTATCTGAATTAGAAATGGTTTCTGGCGGTATAGATCATGGGCCCATAAAAAATGCCATAGCCATGACCCACAAAAGGTGTTTTTCAGCTGGATTAGCACCTGTGTACAAATGTTAGAAAGAAGGTTCTTAAAAGACATTTATTGCTGGGAACCAACACACAAAATATCTCTGCATCCTCTTAATGGGAGATAACTTGATGAAAGTATCGAAAGATACCACAAGGTTCTGATACCTTTACTATTAGCCCATATGACAACTTCAAACAAGATTTGAAAATCTGAGATCAATCAAAACGTTTCCATGTTGTTGTTGTTGTTGTTTTAAACTCCAATGAAAACAGTTCTGTTCTGGGTTAAACATTACCCTGTTGCATTTGCAAAGCAACAGTACTGCAAGAGTCAGAAAACTACATTGTAAACCTTCTTTGGAAACAGTCTTCCCTCACTGTGCAAACTGAGTGAAATGAAAATGGCTACCAAATAAAATAAATGGTGAAAATAAATTAGATTTTTTAAGTTATTTCTATATTAATTATCAAAATAGATGTTAGCTACACAGGTAAAATATTTGCTTTTATTAGGGTTTTAATCTGAAAGGTGTTTTTTAAATAGTAATTTAATCTTTACCTATTTAAGATATTTTAACTTTGGTTCTTTATATATGAGTTATCCTTTACTGTGCTTTTGCTTCCCGGATTTTAACTTGAATATAGAAATGAAAATGCATTAGTACATATAACCCAAAAATTCCCAAGAAACTAGGTTGCTAGGAAACCATGGAATTGCCTTGGATAAAGGAAACCCCAGTAAACTGTGACTGAATGGATTAGGTATGAAAGATTAGTTAATGAAATTTTTGGCTACAGTTTTTACCTTGATTGACTCTTTAATTGCCAGCTGAAGATTTTACAACTAGCAGATATATATGAAATATATGAAACAGGAATAAAGTCAGTTACAGCTAGGAGGCAGCATATTATAGTAGGGACCTATTTCTAGGTCTTAAATCCTTTATCTCCTAATATCACACATTATATTCTTCTTTTTCTCCAGCTCACTCTTCTCTTCCTTCTGCTCCTTAGGTGATAAGTTTGTAAAAAAATTTCTAGTGTTGACATTCAGGGACTGTAAATATTAGTATTTATTAAGGGTGCAGATTATACCACACCTGCCTACTGTTGTGTTCTTGCACCTTCTTCTGAGACATCTGGTACTGAACAGAATACTGGTCTAGATGTACCACAGGTCCAATCCAGTTTGGCAATTTCTATGTTCCTGAGTTAGTCAGCCTGAACATTTTAAGATACAGTCATTGCTGTTCAAACTGCTGTTAAATTCTGTGATGTTTTGTCCTTTCCGGAGATTTTGTTTTCATTCTAGAAATGTCCATATTTTTTAAAAATATACTATATAAATTCATATGAACTTTCTATGATGATATAAAACTATTTATTTATTTTGCAGTGTCCATTGTATCATGAGGTTTAGTTCAAACAAAAACATGGGAATAATTTATGCTACAACAGCAAAACATGAGCATATATTTTTCATGAATAAAATCATGAATTTTAAGATTATCAGAGTTTTACTTTACTCTAAATACATATAAAAATCTAATATTATTAGCCAGCTCAGTGGTCATAAGTATGATAGCTACAATAAAGTAGTACCTGATACAACTGTAAATACGGTAAAAAGGTGTGAGTTCCTAAAAATATTTTACCATGCACCATTAAATAGATTTCTTCTTATCAGGACAAAGGAATTACCATACCTGGAGCATGCTATTGGTCCATCCAACCCATCTCTGAATGTACTCTATTCTCCAAGAATTGACTCCTCTAATACCGCTGCTAGATAATTGTGCCATGATGCATCCAGTAGGCAAAGAAAATATTATTTCCTCACTGACCATAGCAAGCAATGAGTTCGCCATGAAACTTGAGCATTGATATCCTTTAATCTGCAAAATTTAGCATGCAATATACTACTGTTAATGAAACAGACATATGATAAATCTGTTCATGTCCTATGAGAACATCTATGTATGGATTGTAATTATTGCACAAATTCACCTACACTTGCCTAAAGGTTTGCCAGTTGAATGATTTACTCATTGCTGATAGGTCGTTTTCGTAGCACTCTTCCACTGTAATTCTCTAATAAAAGATTTTCATTTATAATATGAACTAAAACATTCCTTTGGGTTTTGCTGTAATTTACACAAAGGAATAGTTTAGAATCAGTTTAGCTTGGCAGATTTGCAATGTACACAAATTCTACTGCCAGGATCTGCAAAGAAAGGCACTGCAGTGCAGGGGAACAGTTGCCCTTATCCTGTAATTGTTCTTCTTTTCCCCATGCTTTCATACTGTTTGCTATCTTCACCTACTGACACTGCTGAAATTAGGCCTCAATCCTGCAAACACTTATGACTAAGGGCATGTCTTCACTACCCACCGGATCGGCAGGTAGCAATCGATCTATTGGGGATCGACTTATCGCGTCTAGTGAAGACATGATAAAATCGACCCCCAATGGCTCTGCCATCGACTCCAGAAATCCACCGCGGCAAGAGGCGGAAGCGGAGTCGACGGCAGCGCGGCAGCAGTTGACTCGCCGCTGTCCTCACAGCCAGGTAAGTCGACCTAAAATACGCAACTTCAGCTACGCTATTCACGTAGCTGAAGTTGCGTATCTTAGGTCGACCCTCCCCCCGCCCCGTAGTGTAGACCTAGCCCAAATGTAACTTTACATACACAATTAGTGTCAGTGAAATGGATGGCCTCAGACTCTTTGGAGCAGAGATCACGTCATATCTTTTTATTTGCTCTTGTATAGCACACACCACACTTTGGAGCATTGTATAAATAAATACTAAGTATATCAGAAACAAGGCAAAATTTGAGTGAAAATAGGAGCAAGTCATTCCTCCAAAATGACTGGCATAAATTACTTGGTAGGTATAATCACCAGATGGTTTGACTAATTGGAATATAACAGGGAACTATGCAATACATAGAAATCATAACACCAAACCTACAGAAGGTAGGTAGCTCACTTCATTGATAAACGAATCCTTGCAGTCTGTAATTCATATATAGGAGGTAAAAAACATTTAATTCTTCTACAGGAGAACAGAGCATTCTCTAAAATATGTGAAAGCTATTACTTGGTAGCCCTGCTTACAAAATGTGTATGTACAAATCAAATATGTATGCTGGTTAATGCTGAAATTAGCACAGTCTGGTGCCAGTAACTGCGACCAACAGTGATATCCCAGTTGAGATAGAGCTTTAGTCATCTGGATGGTACTTTGAAGTCACTGACCGTTTTAAGAACTAGGTACATGTGTTAATAAATTATTCACTGCCTACTGTTGTTGTTTTCAATGGAGTCTATACCTCAAAATTTAGATCTATCTACCAATCATTTTCACGAACTTTCAACAATAACAACTCTCCCCTCAACATGGAATGCTACCACACCTGAGGACTGAACAATTCAGAAAAGGAGGTGAAAAGTCAGATCATGGAAGATTCTATTGAACCAGAAAATGTAAGAACTTGTATTGAAAACAAGAATAAAAATGTCAAGCTTCCTATGGCATCGTCTATTTGATTCTTATAGAGAGAGAAAACTCATCTTTGCATTTACACTAACATTTGTTAAAAATAAAAAACAAAAAACCCTTGGTAAATACTTCTCGATAAGAAGTGCACAAAAATTGACTTAAAGAATCAGAAATATTATGGTTACATGCACACAAGAGAGCAGTAGCTTGGCCCCTGTTTAGGAGGGCATAGCATGTTCACAGCTCAGTATGGGTGGCAGGTAGCAGCTATGTGGGGCGAGAGAAAGTCCCAGTTCCACCTTTAACCACTCCTCTTTGTGGCAACAACTCCATCCACACCCATCACTGTGCAGCTGTGGGGTAGAATCTGGTCCTTTAAATACAATAGTTTCCTGAACAAGAATACATTCTTTATGAATCTCCACATCACTAACCTAAAAAGGGCTAATATCAGCTGAATGAAGAGCATTACCAGAAACCCAGCTTGCCTTTGCAAGGGTATGGGTTTAAATG
This sequence comes from Trachemys scripta elegans, assembly GCF_013100865.1. NCBI lineage: Eukaryota > Metazoa > Chordata > Testudines > Emydidae > Trachemys > Trachemys scripta. Next base: position 90,254,850 of record NC_048305.1, read on the forward strand.
GTATGAAGTGGCTGTGTCTGGATAATTTGTTTACTAATAGTTTTAGAAGATCACAAAACCAACTACTAAATCTTCAGCTCTTGCCAAATAAAGTAAAGGTCACTTTTGGGAGTGTAAGATAGTTATGTTCTTAGACTTTTTGTAAGAAACAGCAAGAACAGCAAAAAAGAAAGTAAGTGATATTATTAGGAAGAAGCTGAAAAAGCTCGATGGGAATTGGAGGAGGGGGGCGGAATCTCAAAGCAGATGAAAATTTATGAAAATTACTTTCTATAGTTTTAGCACAATGAACCAAAACCTGAGAGTCAAAATAAAATACGATATCTATCCAAATGCTAATTTAAATAAGTAAGGTCTGATGCATTTTTGTAAGAAATACAAATCTGTTTAAGTACTAAACAGGTGTCAAGGTTTTGTTTTGTTATAAGTAACACTTTTTTATATATAAATTTTGCGAGAGGGGGTAAAATAAGCCAAAATTAAGCAAACTTTATTACCTCATGACTCAAGTGGTCACCATATACCATACCTACTTATCCTCAGTTTATCTGAGGTATAATTGAAAAGGATTCTATTTCCTTAAGAACTCAAGATCTATCACAACAGGGTATCAAACTTTCCTGAAAATAATTAACACACAAGTGACTGTCAATGGGATTTAACTCCCAAGCATCATAGCTGGATCATTCTTATTCATTGCTCCTTGTATTTCCTATCTGAAAATTAGCATAATCTTCCACTCTATTTTTGACATGGTCTTCAAAATAAAATAGATGAAAATAGAATCCGCGCAGACAGATTTTTCCTCAATTCATTGTGCATTCCAATCAACAAAAAGGAAACATTTAAATATTTCTAAAAATTGAAACAAACCAACCAAAGAGTATAATCAAGTTTTACGGTCATGTTGCATGCGTCATACTCCACCTGCTACAGGAATTTCATTTCATTACTTACCTTTATATTGCCAGATTGGGATTTGTATACAAAAGCAGTTTCCTTTTAGATAATTTATTTTACCTGAGCTATATAATACACCTTGTATATACCATTCACCAATCATAATGACTCTCAGCATTGAATTAAAACATTAAAAAGATCTACAAACTGTCAGTAAAGAAATGTTTTCATTTTAGATTTTAAAATGACAACCAAAGTCTCGCAGGCAGATATAAAAAGTGTAGGTGCAGAGAGGTTTTATAAACAATTGTGTATATGCTGTGCAGTGTCATCCTTAATTTCCTGGGTTTTGTCAGTTTGGTGTTACAAAATGGATACTAACACCCATATTTCTGTGTTCTTGTTTTAAACAAAAAATTCCAAGAAAAAGAAATATTTAATTTAAATAGAAATTGTAATTGATGTAATCATCCTTAAGGGATTTTACCATGAATAAAGCCTGTGGGAGGCTTCTTAATACTTGGGGATGAAATGGAGGCTTAATGACGTAGAAGCATGGTGTACTATTCGAACTACATATTCACAGAGAATTTCTGAGGCCTATTTTATGGCTCTTTATTTCTATCTCTAAACTGGAACACAGGATAAAAAATGTTCATATAAAGAATAAACAATTTGAGATGGAATAAAAAAGTCCACTGAATTACTCAAACATGACAACTTTTCCACAGCCTAAAATTTCAAATTGTCAGATCATGTTAGAATCGCTAATAGGTTACATCTCTGTATGCTGAGTTTCAGCTCAGAGTTAATTTTTTTTAAAAAGACAATATGTAAATTTAGTAGTTTTGAAAAACTGGTTTATAATGGGAATGCAGACATAACCTTATTATTTGCACCTCTGCTGTAACCTAATTTAAGGTAAGCAGCATCAATACTATAAATAATGCTTTCTTTACACTAATGGTGAATCAGAAGGAGTAGCAAAGTAGCAAACCAGCAGAGGATCAAAAATAAAATCCAAATGAAAGCAATATCTATTCATATACATTAGCGCTCTCTGAGCTCAAAAATTCTAACCTCCTGACCAGTGGATTAAACAATACAGCCCCAGACCCCAAAATATCCATAATGTTAGACCAGCACCTATATCACCAACAAACAAGTTACTGGGAAGATCAACTAAACAAATAGCAACAAGCTAAACAATTACAGATCCTGCACAGAACAATCATGCTAGCAGACTCTCTCCTCAAAGTGAAACACGGAAAATTAAGGCAAGACTCTCACTAAGCACAGAATCAAAGATCGTAACTAGAGATGGAAATTGATGGTGAAAAGCACAGTCGTCTATACACAGAGAAGAATGTCTGGCAGCCAATGAGACAAAGAAGAGATTGAGACATACCAATCTTTGTGAAGTGCCTTGTAAACTTAAAGTACTGTAGTATGGGTAGGAGACAGAGAGGCAGGTATTCTCTTCTACATCAATGTCCAAAATACAAGAAAATGCAATAAAGATATTTCTTGAGGTTATCAGGGATCATAGAAAACTTCTCATAAAAAAGTGATGATTAAAAACTGTGCCTAACCCTGGGGTACGGGGAAGAGAGATGACAAGAGCTAGCTATCTAGCAACCTGCCACCCAGGACCGGCGCTGCCACTAGGTGGTTGCCTAGGGTGGGAGGATGTCGGGGGCGGCATTTCACCGCCCTCGGCAGAATTTCGGTGGCGATTCCTCTGGGCACGAAGAAAAGCGGCCGCGGAAATGCTGCCGAGAACCAGGGCCGTCCAGAGGGGCTTCTTCCACTCCAGGTCTTTGGCGGAAATTCAGTGGCAGGTCCTTCACTCGCTCCAGGACCCACTGCCGACGTGCCCCAAAGACCCGGAGCGGAAGGACCCCCGCCGCTGAGAACGCAGCTTCAGAGGAGGAGCGCTGCCGCCTAGGGCGGCAAAAACCCTGGCGCCGCTCCTGCTGCCACCAGATCAGAAAAAGAAGAGCAATGACAAACGGACCTAGGGGGATAAAACTGATTTGTAATGCTGCTCCCACATCTCGCGTAAAGCTATGTAGACATGTTTGTATGTTCCTATTACCAAGCTTGGAAATATTAAGTCTTAGATTTCAGCATGAAATAATTCACAATCACATTTATCAATGCAGATAATCCACTGGTGAGGGTGTGTTACAGGTTCCCCACTGTGCCTAATCCACAGAGGATATTAGTGTGTTATGGCTCCCCCAAGCTCAAGACCATAGCAGCTCATGCATTTAGCCCTGGAGGTCCCTCGAGTATTGGCCAAGATGGCAGCCATTGCACAGTCCTCTGGAAAGAGCCATTGAGGAGAGAAATCTTAACCACTGTTATTAACATGTGTAAGATAATACCACAGCATTCCAGATTCCATCCACAGGATGACAGTTTCCTATTAAACTTGTGACAAACACAGCATTCCTATCAGTGAAGTGGAAGGAACAACAGACACCTGACTTGTGTCCGTCTCAAGCCGTCCATCTTCACTATGCTAATACAGTACTACCTCGTGGGAGGATATAACCTGGTTGACGCCACACACGCATCACATTTACATCCTTTTGCTTCAGCGACGGATGCCACATGAAAATCAACTGCTAAAGCAACATGATATATTGGCACATCAACATATACATACACCTAGAATCTAGACTTGTCTACATGGTATGGCAAAGCACTCTAGAGGGGAGTGATCTGTAGAGTGCTCTAAAGTGTTGAACTCTAACTGCCCCATGTAGACACTGCTGGTGTGCTCTAACAGATACCTAGTTTGCATACCTAGGTAGCTTTTTGAGCACATCAGCTGGGTCTACATGGGACAGTTATCAGGCTACACATTACAATGCTCTACAAATCATACCCTTGCTGAGTGCTTTGCTGCGCTGTGTAGACAAATCCTACAAGATGCCTGCCAGACTAATAGCAAGTCTAGAGCTGTATATCTGAGTGACTAGATAGACTCAAAAGAGTTATTTAATAAATAAAACTTCAGTAACAGCAGGGAATTGACTACATAATAGGGTTTTTCAATTTCTAATTTCTTTGCCCCTATATTAAGAATTTTGTTGAAATACACATTGAAGAGAAAGATAAGACAGTAGCTGTAATTACTGATTGTTCTCCCCAGCCCAATGCCCCCAAATCTGATACATTAACACTTCTAACATTATGTAACAGATTAGGCTGTAAATTCCCTGTATGGAAGATTTACTAACACTATTATCATTAAATCTATTTCTTATTATGGTGGACACAATTTTAGTTATCTGACTGTTATTCAAGGCTTTACCCTCGTTTTGGGACTACAAAGACACAAAACAAATGAACAGATAAACCAATAAAGTAGTGTGGGCTGAGCTCATTATCCATATTGACAGCTGCACAAACTAGCAGTCAGAACATCTTGCTTTCTGAGCCAGATGTTGAAACATGACTTTTAATATTAGCTAACCTGTCAGCCCAATGTAATTATGTATCCCACTATGGAAAATCTTCTGTGTCATTCACATAAACACCATTTGTTCTTTCTTCTGGATAGACCATATCACATTGTTTGAGTTTCCCTCCTTATTTCATCAACTGATCTCTCTTTCTAAGTATTGTATCTCACATTCTAAGGTGTTGTTATAAACGTTGTGATTTTATTTTTCTTGTTTCACGCTGAACTATACTAGCACCTTCTCTTCTCAAAGCATTCCTGACTCTTTCTTCAATTAAAACATTATCAGATATTCTCCTTCAGAACTATATCATTGTATTTAGTATCTATATTTTAAGGACAAATTCTGCCTTCAGATATGCACATGCAACAACTGACTTGAAGTCAACTGGAGTATTGCACAAGTATCTGAAGAGAGATTCTGTCTCTAAAGTATTTTATTCCCATTGTGTCATTCTGCTTTAAAATTGATGTCTTGTCATTCTGTTCCTTTTCCTCCAAACTACATTATTCTGCCTCTTCCTAATACAAATTTACCAGCTCCTCAGATATTAATTCCACCTCTGATTCATAACAAGCTCACTTCCATCTCTTAACATGGAGAAGCACCCTCCTCTCTTTCAAACTGCTAACAAGTGAGAAATAACCAGAAAAAGCCCTGGACATAATGCAGACCTATGAGGATGGGTCACGCTGTCAGGCATGGACGGTCCTAAAATGAAAATTCACAGATCAGCCAGGATTTTCTCTCTCAGTTCCCTCCAGATCAGACAATCTTCACAGTGGGATGTAGAAAGCAGTAAATTATCCCTAGGGAGGGAGGATTCAATTGACCCATGTAGAATTCAAAAGGAACTTACAGAACAGGGTGCCTCAGTATATCTTACCTTCTGCCAAACGCTACCTCAGCCAGGAGGAGGAGATTAACTCTTTCCTGTTTGATCAAGTGTGGATGGAAGACCCTGTAGGAGCTTTACAATCCCTTCATAAGATATGGATGAGCTCTCCAGCCACAAAATCACTGATCTTTTCACAGAGTAATTAGTGGATCTGTACCCGAAGCTTTGAATGCCTCTGCTATATATTCCTTTATTCCTCTGTAGGCTCTGTTCAGATATAACTTATGCATTTCTACGTCCTTAGGATGATATGATACAGCCAGAATGGCGACAATATCACTTCCAGTGGTAGGAAGAAGACCGCAGTGACCTGGCTAGTTCACAGTACTGACACATTCCACACAACTATGGTTGCGAAAGAAAAGCAAGCCAAGCTCCAAAACCTCCTTGGACAAGGAGGTGGCAAGACAGTTTTTAGGGAGAACAGGAAGAGACCTATCTACTGTGGAACTGAAAGGTGGTTTTAGCACACACAGCAAGATCATGACAGGAACTCCATAATGGCAGAGGTCTGATAACAGATTAGCAAGAACCACCACTCTTATGTACTAGTGATGAAGTTAATCATGTGTTTCTGAGACTCCAATATGCCTACAGTTCCTGCCTTGTCTTTCCAAGATGTGTTGGCCTTGAGCCCCATAAAATACAGTCATAGGGCTTGTCTTCACTACCCACCTGGATCGGTAGGTAGAAATAGATCTCTCGGGGATCAAATTATTGCGTCTCGTCGGGACACGACAATCTATCCCCGAATCGACGCGCATACTCCACCAGCCCAGGTAGGAGTAAGTGCCGTTGACGGGGGAGCCGTGGCGGTCGATTTGCCGCCATCCTCACAGCGGGGTAAGTCGGATCATAGAATCATAGAATATCAGGGTTGGAAGGGACCTCAGGAGGTCATCTAGTCCAATCCCCTGCTCAAAGCAGGACCAATCCCCAACTAAATCATCCCAGCCAGGGCTTTGTCAAGCCGGGCCTTAAAAACCTCCAAGGAAAGAGACTCCACCACCTCCCTACGTAATGCATTCCAGTGCTTCACCACCCTCTTAGTGAAATAGTGTTTCCTAATATCCAACCTGGGCCTCCCCCACTGCAACTTGAGACCATTGCTCCTTGTTCTGTCATCTGCCACCACTGAGAACAGCCGAGCTCCATCCTCTTTGGAACCCCCCTTCAGGTAGTTGAAGGCTGCTATCAAATCCCCCCCTCATTCTTCTCTTCTGGAGACTAAACAATCCCAGTTCCCTCAGCCTCTACTCGTAAGTCATGTGCTCCAGACCCCTAATCATTTTTTGTTGCCCTCCGCTGGACTCTTTCCAATTTTTCCACATCCTTCTTGTAATCTGGACACAGTATTCCAGATGAGACCTCACCAACGTCAAATAAAGGGGAACGATCACGTTCCTTGATCTGCTGGCAATGCCCCTACTTATACAGCGCGAAATGCCGTTAGCCTTCTTGGCAACAAGAGCACACTGTTGACTCATATCCAGCTTCTCGTCCACTGTGACCCCTAGGTCCTTTTCTGCAGAACTGCTGCCTAGCCATTCGGTCCCTAGTCTGTAGCAGTGCATGGGATTCTTCCGTCCTAAGTGCAGAACTCTGCACTTGTGCTTGTTGAACCTCATCAGGTTTTTTTTGGCCCAATCCTCTAATTTGTCTAGGTCCCTCTGTATCCGATCCCTACCCTCTAGTGTATCTACCACGCCTCCTAGTTTAGTATCATCTGCAAACTTGCTGAGAGTGCAGTCCACACCATCCTCGAGATCATTAATAAAGATATTAAACAAAACCGGCCCCAGGACCGACCCTTGGGGCACTCCGCTTGAAACCGGCTGCCAACTAGACATGGAGCCATTGATCACTACCCATTGATCCCGACGATCTAGCCAGCTTTCTATCCACCTTACAGTCCATTCATCCAGCCCATACTTCTTTAACTTGGCAGCAAGAATACTGTGGGAGACCATATCAAAAGCTTTGCTAAAGTCAAGGAATAACACATCCACTGCTTTCCCCTCATCCACAGAGCCAGTTATCTCATCAGAGAAGGCAATTAGGTTAGTCAGGCACGACTTTCCATTGGTGAATCCATGCTGACTGTTCCTATTCACTTTCCTCTCCTCTAAGTGTTTCATAATTGATTCCTTGAGGACCTGCTCCATGATTTTTCCAGGGACTGAGGTGAGGCTGACTGGCCTGTAGTTCCCCGGATCCTCCTTCTTCCCTTTTTTAAAGATGGGCACTACATTAGCCTTTTTCCAGTCATCTGGGACCTCCCCTGATCACCATGAGTTTTCAAAAATAATGGCTAATGGCTCTGCAATCTCATCCGCCAACTCCTTTAGCACCCTCGGATGCAGCGCATCCGGCCCCATGGACTTGTGCACGTCCAGTTTTTCTAAATAGTCCCGAACCACTTCTTTCTCCACAGAGGGCTGGTCACCTTCTCCCCATATTGTGCTGCCCAGTGCAGCAATCTGGGAGCTGACCTTGTTTGTGAAGACAGAGGCAAAAAAAGCATTGAGTACATTAGCTTTTTCCACATCCTCGGTCACTAGGTTGCCTCCCTCATTCAGTAAGGGGCCCACACTTTCCTTGACTTTCTTCTTGTTGCTAACATACCTGAAGAAACCCTTCTTGTTACTCTTAACATCTCTTGCTAGCTGCAACTCCAAGTGTGATTTGGCCTTCCTGATTTCACTCCTGCATGCCTGAGCAATATTTTTATACTCCTCCCTGGTCATTTGTCCAATCTTCTACTTCTTGTAAGCTTCTTTTTTGCATTTAAGATCAGCAAGGATTTCACTGTTTAGCCAAGCTGGTCGCCTGCCATATTTACTATTCTTTCTACACATCGGGATGGTTTGTTCCTGCAACCGCAATAAGGATTCTTTAAAATACAGCCAGCTCTCCTGGACCCTTTTGCCCTTCATGTTATTCTCCCAGGGGATCCTGCCCATCTGTTCCCTGAGGGAGTCAAAGTCTGCTTTTCTGAAGTCCAGGGTCCGTATTCTGCTGCTCTCCTTTCTTCCTTGTGTCAGGATCCTGAACTCGACCATCTCATGGTCACTGCCTCCCAGGTTCCCATCCACTTTTGCTTCCTCTACTAATTCTTCCCTGTTTGTGAGCAGCAGGTCAAGAAAAGCTCTGCCCCTAGTTGGTTCCTCCAGCACTTGCACCAGGAAATTGTCCCCTACACTTTCCAAAAACTTCCTGGATTGTCTGTGCACCGCTGTATTGCTCTCCCAGCAGATATCAGGGTGATTAAAGTCTCCCATGAGAACTGGGGCCTGAGATCTAGCATCTTCTGCTAGTTGCCAGAAGAAAGCCTCATCCACCTCATCCCCCTGGTCTGGTGGTCTATAGCAGACTCCAACCACGACATCACCCTTGTTGCTCACACTTCTCAACTTTATCCAGAGACTCTCAGGTTTTTCTGCAGTTTCATACTGGAGCTCTGAGCAGTCATACTCCTCTCTTACATACAACGCAACTCTCCCACCTTTTCTGCCCTGCCTGTCCTTCCTGAACAGTTTACATCCATCCATGATAGTACTCCAGTCATGTGAGTTATCCCACCAAGTCTCTGTTATTCCAATCGCATCGGATACATCGAATTCAGCTATGCTATTCCCGTAGCTGAATTTGCGGATCTTAAATCGATCCCCCCCGCCCCCAGTGTAGACCTAGTCATAGAATCATAGAAATATAATGCTGGAAGGGACCTCAAAAGATCATATAGGCCTGGTCTACACTGGGGGGGGGCGAGCTAAGTCGTTCTAAGTTATGCAACTCCAACTACGAAAATAGTGTAGCTGAAGTAGACGTACTTTGAGCTAGTTACCGCGGTGTCTTCACTGCGGTCGGTCGACAGCTTACACTCCCCCGTCAACTCCGCCTACACTTCTCGGAGTACTGGAGTCGACAGGAGAGTACTCGGTGGTCGATTTATCATGTCTTCACTAGACGTGATAAATCGACCCCCGCTGGATCGATTGCTCAAGAGATAAGTGTAGACATGCCCATAGTCCAGCTCCCTGCGGTGAGACAGGGCCAAGTATACCTAAACCATTCCTGATAGGAATTTGTCCAACTTTTTCTTGAAAACCGCCAACAATGGGGATTCTTCAACATCTCTCAGAAGCCTATTCCATTGCTTAACTATCCTTATAGTTAGAAAGTTTTTCCTAATATCCAACCTAAACCTCCCTTGCTGCAGATTAAGCCCAATACTACTTCTCCTACCCTCAGTGGATATGAAGAACAATTCATCACCATTGTCTTTATAACAGCCTTTAACATATTTGAAGACTGTTATCAGATCCCCCCAAGTCTTCTTTTCTCAAGACTAAACACACTAGGTGTTTTAACCTTTTCTCATAGGTTAGGTTGAATACATTATTTTATTAATTTTGTTGCTCTTTTCTTCACTCTCTCCAATCTGACCACATCTTTCCTAAAATATTACACCCTAAACTGGACACAATACTGCAGCTGAGGACTCAAGAAAATTACCTCCCGGGTGTGACCTTTGACACTCCTGTGATATGCCCCAGAATTATAATAGCCTCTTTTGCAACCTCATCATCTAGTTGGCTCAAATTCGACTTGTGATCCACTAGGACACCCAGATTCTTAACAGTGGCAGTACTGCCTAGCCAGTTATTCCCAATGTTGTAGTTGTAGTTCTATGTTTGTACAGTGTCTAGTACAATGGAGTCTCGGTCCATGGCTGGTGGCCTCCTAGGAACTATGGTAATACAAATATAATAAATACCGAGCTCTTATATAGTGTTTTTCCATCAGTAGACCTCCAAATGCTTTACAATCTGTAATATACGGTGAAATTTTGTGACACCTTCAACTTGCTCATTGAAGGCTTTCAGCAATGGCTGCTGAGCCATGCATAATATAACAAGAAGATTGTCCAGACCAGGCTAGACATGTATCCCTTTCACTTGCAGGGAGGGATGATATGGCATTTGTGAATACACATGTAGAAGTTGTGTGTCCAAAAAGGAAGTACTCTGTATTGAAGCTGCTGCTTGCTGTAGCAAAAGTTAAAGTACATCTGGCTGACGTATGGGATCATATCTTCAGTAGACGTCCCGAGGATTTATTTTTATATTCTGAAATTTTGGAGGAAAATGAAATGATAGAGTTCAGTGTTTCCACTTGGAATATTGATCCCATTACGGACTTATTGAAACACCGAAGATCTAAAATGGGTTGCATGCCAATGCTTCTTTTACTTTTTCCTAAATACCTGTCTCCATAGAGCTTATTCTATTGTTCCAATGTACAGGAGATGGACTGTTGTATCCTTCAGTAACTGATGCTACAAAGGGTCTTATTGGTAGTCTTGGTTTATTTATTACTATGAGAAAAGGATAAACTTTTTTCTTGAGACAATGAGTGAGTTCTACTGAATGCCTTTTCCTGCTTATTTTAAGCACCCGTTTTCTGAAATAGTTCCCCCCTAGATGAGGGTCCACCTGGAAGCACCCCTCCTGATGTGGATGTGCCCAGACTTGGGAAATCCAAAAAACAAGAAAAGCTTTTGAGGTTGGACGGTTTTCCAGATAATCCCAGCCTTGATCTTGCAACTCACAGGAAAGGCAGGAATAGTCTCTTTTTAATAAGTACTCTCTACTCTCTACTTCCTTCCAGAGCCTTCAAAGTAAACACCTGCTCAGATAAGGTATTTTAAAGATTCTCTTACTGGAAGGAAAGAGGGACTTATTTCCTTGTCTAAAGCCTCAGTGACTAATTTGCCTCTATGCTCTCAAAGATCTTACCAACAAAATATTTGGAAGGATAACAGATGTTAGCTTGCAATTCCAGCATTTTCAAGTGGCGCTGCAGTTGCCCCTGGGACACATCTTCGAAGGTTTTGAATCAGCAAATCAGAGTTAGGTGAAGCATCAGTCCTGAAAAAGCTACTTGGAAAATCTAATGTTTACAGCAGATTTTATGTAGTGATGTTTTGTTTTGGTGGTGGTGGGGCGGGGGGTTGCGGGCAGGGGAGGAAGGGATGTAACTTTAATTTTCTATGCAGGCTCACAATGACCTCCTAGTCAAGCAGAGGTCTCCACAATAAGAAACTTCAGCCAATACCCTCAAGCCTGAGGCACTGTATCCAAGTTTAGCCTAAGTGATTCTCTTATTTTCATGTCTGTGGTCTGGCAGGAACACTCCCTCCACTGGTATGAATGCCCCTTACAAAGGATGCTACAACAGGCTCAACTTCAGTCAGAGTAATGATGACCTTTTACTGCTTAGGTATAAGTGTTGATAGGGAATTCACACTTGACTTTAATCATACCCTCATAACCCAGGTGAGGAGCTCTTCTTCAGCTTGCAATCTTATTGTGTTTATTTATTTGCATTTCATTTTCTAAAAACATTAAGCACCTGTGATGTTAAACCCCCATTCATGCTTAAATCTGGGAAGCTCAGTTGAGAGTAAGTATCTTGCTCAAAGTCCCACCTTTAGGAATTTCTTCTTCTCTTTAGATGATCTAGAGGGTAGACTCTCTCATGAGATTTTTTTAAAACTTTGAGCTGTTCCTTTAATAACTGATTGTAAGCAGTATTCCTCACCAGTCCCTGGGCCAAACCCCTAAGAGAACAGAGGAGGGACACTGTGAGGGGAAGAGTATATTACTTGGGATACTCAAAGGACAGTCGGTGGACATGTATCTTTCATGTCTCTCGAAGGAAAACAGTAGCCATTTTATGATCTGTGCAATCTCTGAAATCTGGGAGGGAAGAGGAGGTAGGTCCATCCTCCAGGGAACACTCCACTGCATGCTCCCAGCTACTTGGTCCAGGCCGAGGGGGGACCAATCACACAGAACAAGAAGTGAGCTAGAGCCATTGGGATAAATTACGCAGTGATATCAGAAGGATCATGGGAGCTGGCACCTTTCATGGGAGCTCAGGCCTTCCAGATAAAAGAGTTTTTGGGAAGAGGGGATGCTTTGCAGCCTTGTGAACCATCTCAACATGGAGAATGCCTACATGCTGGTCTAGGAGCAGGAATTTCTTCCTCTGGATTGCTACAGAGGGTCTTTGCCTTCCCCCAAAATTCTGGAGACTTCAGTGAAATTTTCCTGTTTGCTTGGCAAGCTATGGGTCTATCATAACTATAAAGGGAAGGGTAACAGCTGTCCTGTGTACAGTACTATAAAATCCCTCCTGGCCAGAGACTCCAAAATCCTTTTCCCTGTAAAGGGTTAAGAAGCTCAGGTAAACTGGCTGGCATCTGACCTAAAGGACCAATAAGGGGACAAGATACTTTCAAATCTTGGGGGGGGGAAGGCTTTTGTTTGTGTTCTTTGTTTGTGAGGGCGTTGGCTCTCGTGACTGAGAGGGACCAGACATCAATCCAGGTTCTCCACATCTTTCTAAACAAGTCTCTCCTATTTCAAACTTGTAAGTAAATAGCCAGGCAAGGCGTGTTAGTTTTCCTTTGTTTTCTCAACTTATAAATGTACCTTTTACTAGAGTGTTTATCTTTGTTTGCTGTACTTTGAACCTAAGACTAGAGGGGAGTCCTCTGAGCTCTTTAAGTTTGATTACCCTGTAAGGTTAATTTCCATACTGATTTTACAGAGATGATTTTTACCTTTTTCTTTAATTAAAAGCCTTCTTTTTAAGAACCTGATTGATTTTTCCTTGTTTTAAGATCCAAGGGGTTTGGATCTTGATTCACCAGGAGTTGGTGAGAGGAAGGAGGGGAATGGTTAATTTTTCCTTGTTTTAAGATCCAAGGGGTTTGGATCTTGATTCACCAGGAGTTGGTGAGAGGAAGGAGGGGAATGGTTAATTTCTCCTTGTTTTAGATCCAAGGGGGTTGGATCTGTATTCACCAGGAGTTGGTGGGAGGAAGGAGTGGGGATGGTTAATTTCTCCTTGTTTTAGATCCCAGGGGGGTTGGAACTGTATTCACCAGGAGTTAGTGGGAGGAAGGAGGGGAATGGTTAATTTCTCCTTGTTTTAGATCCAAGGGGTTTGGAGCTGTATTCACCAGGGAATTGGTGAAGGTTTTTCAAGGCTTCCCAGGGAGGGAATCCATTGGAAATGGTGGCAGCAGAACCAGAGCTAAGCTGGTAGTTAAGCTTAGAAGTTTTCTTGCAGGCCCCTACATTTGTACCCTAAAGTTCAAAGTGGGGATACAGCCTTGACAGGGTCCCATGCTTGCAGGAGAGGCAGAGGGGCTTTGAAAAATTTACCTTGATTCCATGCCACTGATGCTAGCCTGGTCTCTGTGAACAGAGCTCCCATACAGTCTGCTCAACTCTCTCAGGTGGAACTCTTTCACACTCCAGTTGGGAGCTAGTTTCACTGTGGCCTCTGTTTTGGTGTGAACCCTGCCCACATGCCAGCTAGGAGCTGAATGCTGTGTGAGGGGGTGAGGAGGAGAAGCGCTATCCTTCAAACCCTCCTCAGAAAGCCAAAATAATTTTTCAGTTTAGTAGGTGAGGAGAAAAGCCGCAAAATGAACGAAGAAACGGAGACATTTAGTTAAAAATATTGTGAAAGCTCTGCAACCAAGGGCGAGCTGGAGTCTTCTGTGTGCACTGCTTGGAGGCAGCGAATTCTGGACAGTTCTCCCTCGGGAGTGGTCCTGAGCCCATGCGCTACTGGTCTGCCTCCAGTTGTCATAGAGAGGGGGAGCATGCCCCTGTGAAGGCTGACATGGATGGGACTGAGAAGAATCAAGTTCTTAAAAGGGGCAGCATTCTGCGTGTGTGTACAATTTGTACCCCCAACATTTTGTTATCACAACTGAACTGTAGTTGCATGTCTCTGAACTTGTGACTATCTCCTTGAAAAGGAGGATGTAAATCAGATATTAGCGGGACTATTACTCAGATTTGAATCACAGTTCATTTTGCAATCACAAAACAAACTGCACCCTCAAAGAAAAGTACCTAAAAATTCTTCTTGTATCTTATACAATTAAGAGTAGAAAGGAGCCTTGTATTTTCATCCTATTTTATTTGAGGACCACTTCATACTTGCCTTCCTATTCCATTTCCTGCAGTACTTCTTTTCACATGTCAGACGGTAACGGCTTATCCTATCCTATCTCCTAGAACTGGAAGGGACCTTGAAAGGTCATCGAGTCCAGCCCCCTGCCTTCACTAGCAGGACCAAGTACTGATTTTGCCCCAGATCCCTAAGTGGCCCCCTCAAGGATTGAACTCACAACCCTGGGTTTAGCAGGCCAATGCTCAAACCACTGAGCTATCCCTCCCCCCAAAATTTAAACTGGAAAGGCCATTGTGTCCAGCCCCCTGCCTTCACTAGCAGGACCAAGTAGTGATTTTGCCCCACATCCCTAAGTGGCTCCCTCAAGGATTGAACTCTCAACCCTAGGTTTAACAGGCCAATGCTCAAACCCCTGAGCTATCCCTCCCCCCCAAATTTTATGTTCAAAATGTATTGAAACACAAATTGTAAAAGACTCACAACATAATAGCAGGAGTGCCATACTGTTTTATGAGCTAATAAGAATCTCTCATTGGGATGAACTGCTTGGTTTTTGGCTTCCTAATCTATCCGCTTAGTTACATTACCACAGAAAGTACTTCAGATTGCATGCTGAACTACCAAAATGGATTTAAAATACTTTAATATGTTACAATAGATGTTCTATTTACAGAATAATTATGATCAGATGGAGGAAGACTCAGCAGATTTTGTGGCTCTATTAATAAATAACTGACTTATGCCTGTGTGTGAGAGAGAGAGAGAATTTAGAACACTGAAGTACTTTTGAGAGTCTAGGAAGTCCTAGGCATAATGCAAGAATAAGTTTCCAATGAACATTTAGCCCCTGAGGAGACGGGATATATTTTTATTACGCAGACTCTCTGTAAGTTGGAAAGGTGAACTCTAACCTGTGTGTCCATCCAGTACCTAGGTCTGCTGGCAGAAGCCTGCACCATGTCAATGTAAGCTGATTCAAGATGCAAAAGGAACTTACTGCTGAATGGCATTCCTGCAGCAGAAGGCTGGGGTAGCTTAAGTTCCCATCACACACAGCTTTCATGTAAAAAAGTCAGTTAAGTTTGGGGTGTATCCCCAAATAGTCATCTCACAAACCCACTCCAAAAAATGTAGGCCAGTCAGCTCCTGAGTGTTGTGTTAACTAGAGAGAAATTGGTTATATTTGAGGGGGAAGGCAGCAAAAAATTGTTTACAGCTTAACCCAAAATTACTTATTAGCATTTTAAGCTCTTTGAACATCCCCAGTATTGACACAACTGCAGCAGTCGACCTGCTTGTGTATCCCCAGAAGTGCCTTTTACTTTACATGGGGGGGATGCACCACATAGCCCTTGCAAACCATTCCTTCCCCACACAAGCTGCACCTGCAGCGATCAAGGAAGAGAGAGAGAGAGAGAGATGGAGGTCAAGCTACCCCGCCCTGAATGGGAATCCAGTAGCCACTGCAGCCTGCCTCTCTCCCACAAATGCCTGCTTGCAACACTGCAGGGCTGGTACTAAGATGTATCCTGGAGCACAGCAACACATCATTGCCACAAACAGCCATGTAACACTGAGATTCCTTAAGATTAGAAGCTGAAGGAAAGACAAGAAAAGTCCCTGGAGGAAGGCCGAGGAGGACATGTGAACCACAGAGAAAGGCAATTTGAGGAAAACAGGTCTGGATTCACTCCTGAGATTTGTTACATCTGCTAAGAAAGCCACTTCTGTGAGAGAAAAACCAATCATGAGTGAATAATTTTAATTTTGGAAAATAGACATTTAATGCCAATTGTTTCAGTGAACCAATTCTCTGCCTGCAAGAAACAATGAAGTCATATCCAGAAACTGAAGTGAGTGTGTATCACATACCAGGGTAATAACAGACCTGGTCAGATGTCCATAACCTTCAAAGGTGGAAAACTATAGAAATATTTCAGTGATATCCCGCGACACACAGACTCCTCCCATACATATTCAGAGAGCGTTCAATATTGCAGAAACCACTGATGTTCTAGGTAGCAGCAGATGCCTGCAGCCACACTGCCACTAGTAATAGTAAAGCTTTCCAGGACACCAGAAGAACTCACTGACTTTAAACTACATTTTCCCATCTACTACTGCTTGACACATTGTGACCAAGATGGCAATCTGAAATGCTACTACTAGCCTGGCTATGGTTGTCTTGACAAAAGAGGAAGTTACAAACATTTTCTGGGAGAGTTGTTGTATTGCCTGCACTCGTTGGTTAAGTTGCTGTATTTTGCTAAGACAAGCATGCATAGACTAAAGGAAGTGTTTTCATAACTTTGCGAATTTTTAATTTGTTTTGTCTTAACAGTGAACAGTCATTAATTTTGTAACACAAAACAGGAGTTGGAAAAGTTTTGTACCTATCTGTGAAACCCTACGTTTATGCACACTGGGAAGGCAATTCTTAACATTTAATATGGTACAGAACTTGCATGAACATAAGCTTGAAAGGAGTAGAATACAATGTTATCTAAAATCGGAATGTTTGCCATTAATTTACAGTTGATAAGGACAGTACCCTTTCACTTAAATGTCACTTTTCCTATGTTTCTATTTCCCTCTTGCTTCACCTTATCAGAGATTTCTTTGCAGTCCTGAAGACGGGAGCAGTGAAACTTACATTGGGGAAGTGCTTAATGCAGTTCGTTGTGTACAATGTCTTGTGTTAATAAAAGGGAATCTGACTGCTAAAAGATAAATCACAGAAAGTGAATGTTGTTGTGATTGTGCAAATAGGCTTAATGTTGTACTTGTGTGTACAAATTACTGGAAGTAATTGGGAGGTAAACACAATAAGCAATCTAGACCTGAAAGTGAAACAAAGCATCTGTCAGTAAGACCAGCTCTTGACTGAAACCTATATTTAATTAAAAAGGGGAGTTGGGAGTGGGGGTAGGAAAGAGAGAGGAAATCACCATGTTAATGAAATGCAGGAAATAGAGTACAGTTGCACAGAAGAGAAAGCAGAATTTAAAGAATTTATTTAACTATAAAAGTCTACCTCTAGAGAATCTCTTTCAAGCTGAATTTTTGATGTTGTAATTAAAGGGACATTTATCTTATTAGCTGCGATCCAAACTATTTTTGTACTGTATCTCAAGCCAGACATCATGTCAAAACCTACAGTGGAGATTTAGCATGGTAAATCTGAGCACAACCTGAAGCTGGGTTCAAAGGAGCTTGATATTACAGAAATATTCTGGCCAGGTGGCTGACGTGAGCAATATGTAGGTAGTCTGGAAGAAAATGGAAGGTAACACTCTTATGTCTCTGGCTTTCCCTGAGAGGCTCCTGATTTCTGGTGCCTTCCCATTAGGGTTACCACCTGGCCGTTTTTTGACCAACCTGGCTGTTTTTTTTAAGGATTTGCCAGTTGCCAGAAAAATAATTTAATCTTCTGGGTATTTTTTTTTACATGGGTCTAAAGATTTGCATTATTATCACAGTACACTGGAATATCTAGTATGGCAACACTCAGTTTTTTCATGTCCTCTGTGTATATATATCTTCCTACTGCATCCGATGAAGTGGGTTTTAACCCACAAAAGCTTATGCTCAAATAAATTTGTTAGTCTCTAAGGTGCCACAAGTACTCCTCGTTCTTTTTAATGTTAAAAGTTTGTGTCCAGCTAAAGATGCTGCAGTGTTCCCACTTCTGCAGTTTAAGTGATAACAGATCAAAACTGTTGAAAATGCAGCAGCTGTCTGCCCACCAACACGCAAGCGCACCGCACGTGTGTGTGAGATGGTTTGAGTCACGCAAGAGTGAGGAGACGTGCAATGTTATCAATCTTGTCTATATATGTTCTCTCTCTAGATACTATAAGTGGCTGTTGAAGAGTTGCCTTGTGGTCGGGGTTGCGGCAGATTTGCCGTGTGTGTGGGCGGGGGGGAGTTGCATTTCAAAGGTCGGTAACCCTACCTCCCATGGGCAACTAAGGAGGTGCCTTAATCTCCTAAGGAAATAGGGATCCTCAATAGGAAGTAGGGTGAGCTATTCTATTTCCTACCCCCATATATTTAGACTCTAGAGGATATCAGCTAGGTTGTCCAGCCATAGATTTGAGCAACCTAGCTGACACCATAAAGATCAGGGCCAGAGTGGGAGGAACTGGGGAGGGATCTCATATTTCATTGGACACAAACAAATCAGGACCACTGCCTTCTCCCTCTCCCCTGCTTTGTACCTTTTTGCATAGCTGCCACTGAATAAAGGGATTTGAGAAGAGTCTCCTTTCAAACAGTCAGGGAAAGTGGCTCCTCTCCTCCTTCTTTTGCCAAGATCCCCTTCTCTCTCCCTCCCCATGTTTCCCACCGCTGACGATTACCCTTCCCCAGTAGTACCCCAGGCTCAGAACAGGTCCTTTCCTACGCTAGAGGAACTTCTGCAGAGCAGAGGAAAGGGCCAGGAGAAAGGAAATTCCCTAAAAGGGTGGAGGAAATAAAGATGTGGGGAAAATTCTGTGACCCAGCTTTCAGGGTGTGAAACTGCCCCCAGAGAGGGAGACAGAGTCCGAAGCCATTTCCTTTGCCTGGAGCATTAGATAGGTATAGGTACTTGCCCTACCAAATTCACCATCCATTTTGATCAATTTCACAGTCACAGGATTTTAAAAACAGTAAATTCCATGATTTCAGCTATTTAAATCTGAAATTTCACGGTGTTGTAATTGTAGGGGCCCTGACCCAAAAAGGAGTGCGAAAGGGGTCACAAGGTTATTGTAGGCGGGGTTGTGGAACTGGTACCCTTACTTCTGCACTGCTGCTGCCAGCAGCACTGCCTTCAGGCTAGGCAGCTGGAGAGTAGTGGTGGCTGGCTGGGAGCCCAGCTCTGAAGGCAGAGCCACCAGCAGTAGCGCAGAAGTAAGGATGACATGCTATGGTATTGCCACCCTTACTTCTGCTCTGCTGCCTGCAGAGCTGAGCCCTCAGTCAGCAGCCGCCACTCTCTGGCCACCCAGCTCTAAAGGCTGCAGCACAGAAGTAAGGGTGGTAATACCATATCATGCCACCCTTACTTCTGCCCTACTGCTGGCGGTGCATTGCCTTCAGAGCTGGGCGCCCAGACAACAATTGCTGCTCTCCAGCCACCCAGCTCTGAAGGCAGTGCAGACATGAGGGTGGCAATACTGTGACCCCCCCCCAAAAAAAATAACCTTGTGATCCCCACTGCAATTCCCTTTTGGGTAGGACCCCCAATTTGAGAAACATTGGTCTCCCCCGTGAAATCTGTACAGTATAGGGTAAAAGCAGCTAAAAGACCAGATTTCATGGGGGCAGTGACCAGATTTCACAGTCCGAGACACGTTTTTCATCGCTGTGAAGTTGGTAGGGCCTTAGTTATATGTATCCCAGAATCAATCTGAAGAAAGCTTTGGACAACTGAACAGGTAGTGACAGAAGTACTGACATTCAGTGGCCAGCGAAGAACAGATTGCACACACCCCCTCTGGATGGTCAAAACAAAGGAGGGAGGAATAGCTTAGTGGTTTGAGCATTGGTCTGCTAAACCCAGGGTTGTGAGTTCAATCCTTGAAGGGGCCACTTAGGGATCTGGGACAAAATCAGTACTTGGTTCTGCTAGTGAAGGCAGGGGGCTGGACGTGATGACCTTTCAAGATCCCTTCAAGTTCTAGGAGATAGGATATCTCCATTAATTTAACAACAGACTGGACTTCTACATAGATTGCTTCCGTCAATGTGCAAAGGCTGAAATTGTGGAAAAGCAACATCACTTGCCCCATAACCTCAGTCATGCTGAACACAATGCCATCTACAGCCTCAGGAACAACTATGACATCATAATCAAAAAGGCTGACAAAGGAAGTGCTGTCGTCATCATGAATAAATTGGAATATGACCAAGAGGCTGCTAGACAGCTCTCTAACACCACATTCTACAGGCCATTATCCTCTGATCCCACTGAGGATAACCTAAAGAAACTACACCATCTGCTAAAAAAACTCCCTGACAAAGCACAGGAACAAATCTGTACAGACACATGCCTAGAACCCCGACCAGGGGTATTCTATTTGCTACCCAAGATCCATAAACCTGGAAATCCTGGACGCCCCATCATCTCAGGCATTGGCACCCTAACATCAGGATTGTCTGGCTATGTGGACTCTCTCCTCAGGCCCTACATTACCAGCATTCCCAGCTATCTTCGAGACACCACTGACTTCCTGAGGAAACTACAATCCATCGGTAATCTTCCAGAAAACACCATCCTGGCCACTATGGACGTAGAAGCACTCTACACCAATATTCCACACAAAGATGGACTACACGCTATCAGGAACAGTATCCCCGATAATGTCACAGCTAACCTGGTGGCTGAACTTTGTGACTTGGTCCTCACCCACAACTATTTCACATTTGGGGACAATACATACCTTCAAGTCAGCGGCACTGCTATGGGTACCTGCATGGCCCCACAGTATGCCGACATTTTTATGGCAGACTTAGAACAACGCTTCCTTAGCTCTCGCCCCCTAACGCCCCTACTCTACTTGCGCTACATTGATGACATCATCATCATCTGGACCCATGGAAAAGAAGCCCTTGAGGAATTCCACCATGATTTCAATAATTTCCATCCCACCATCAACCTCAGCCTAGATCAATTCACACAAGCGGTCCATTTCCTGGACACTACTGTGCTAATAAGCAATGGTCACATAAATACCACCCAATACCGGAAACCTACTGACCGCTATACTTACCTACATGCCTCCAGCTTCCATCCAGGACACACCACACGATCCATTGTCTACAGCCAAGCTCTAAGATATAAGCACATTTGCTCCAATCCCTCAGACAGAGACAAGCACCTACAAGATCTCTATCAAGCATTCTTAAAACTACAATACCCACCTGCTGAAGTGAAAAAACAGATTGACAGAGCCACACAAGTACCCAGAAGTCACCTCCTACAAGACAGGCCCAACAAAGAAAATAACAGAACACCACTAGCTGTCACCTTCAGCCCCCAACTAAAACCTCTCCAGCGCATCATTGAAGATCTACAACCTATCCTGAAAGATGATCCCTCACTCTCACAGATCTTGGGAGACAGAACTGTCCTCGCTTACAGACAACCCCCCAACCTAAAGCAAATACTCACCAGCAACCACACATCACTGAACAAAAACACTGACCCAGGAACCTATCCTTGCAACAAAGCCCGATGTTGCTCTGTCCAAATATCTATTCAAGTGACATCATCATAGGACCTAATCACATCAGCCATACCATCAGGGGCTCGTTCACCTGCACATCTACCAATGTGATATATGCCATCATGTGCCAGCAATGCCCCTCTGCCATGTACATTGGCCAAACTGGACAGTCTCTACGCAAAAGAATAAATGGACACAAATCTGACATCAGGAATCATAACATTCAAAAACCAGTAGGAGAACACTTTAACCTCTCTGGTCACTCAGTAACAGACCTGAGGGTGGCAATTTTGCAATAGAAAAGCTTCAAAAACAGACTCCAAAGAGAAACTGCTGAGCTGGAATTGATATGCAAACTAGATACAATCAATTTAGGATTGAATAAGGACTGGGAATGGCTGAGCCATTACAAACATTGAATCTATCCCCCTTGTAAGTATTCTCACACTTATCATCAAACTGTCTGTACTGGGCTATCTTGATTATCACTTCAAAAGTTTTTTCTCTTACTTGATTGGCCTCTCAGATTTGGTAAGACAACTCCCACCTTTTCATGCTCTCTGTATGCGTATATATATCTCCTCAATATATGTTCCATTCTATGCATCCGAAGAAGTGGGCTATAGCCCACGAAAGCTTATGCTCAAATAAATTTGTTAGTCTCTAAGGTGCCACAAGTACTCCTGTTCTTTTTGCAGATACAGACTAACACGGCTGCTCCTCTGAAACATATATTTTGATGCTTGAGCAACCACAAAACCAAATTCTGCTTTCTTCTGCTTTCCTGAAGGCCTTCTTGACTGAACAGGAGATCCTAAACAACAATCACTTTGTCCTCATTGAAATAACACACCTCTTGAAATGTCCTGATACTTGGATACAATGACAGTATCCCAAAAACTAAGAAGCCTCCTTCCTTGTTCTGTGATATAACTGAGCCAACCCACTTTTTAATTATACAACATTTAATTTTAATTTCTTTATACAAACAAAGGATTAAGAAGCCTACACGTCTCCCTAGTTCACACTTTGTCAACCATAACAGGCAGTAGGGTAGAGATCACAGGGCAATAATAGAGGCAGTATGAGCATACGAAGTGTTGAAATGCTGCACAGTTTCAATACATATGGAAAATCAGTTAATTTTTGTGAACTACTATTGCTGTACCAATTTTCAAAAGCCCTGCATGATATCAGCCTTAGCCACATGAGAGATCTCATCTGCTTCCATGACCTCGCCCAACAGCTTCGACTCATTTGCAGAAGTAAAGCTGTTGAAAAAGGACAAGACTTGTATCGGCGGGAGATGGAACTTTAAGATGAGGCAGACCAGGATTATGGAACATGCTGCCAGATGACATAAGAATCTCCTCATTCGGAACTTAATGAAAACCGGCTCTTCAATTTAGCTTTCCCACAATTACCCTCTCAACTACATTAGCGTTTCACACATTTAAAAAAAAAATTCCAACAATAACTTTAAGCTTGTTTCTGCCAGCAAGGCTGGAAGACAGAAATATTTTTGTTTTTAATTATTTCAGAAAGAAGTCACTCAGATGCCATGGTGATGGGTGACCCTATGAAAATTAAACAGATAGCTGATAAATACGGCTGTTGCTAAAAAACACACTCCCATTCAGAAAATAAGATATTTAGCTTTCAAAGATTACAAAAGAAATTCAAGATTCTGGGCATATAAATTCATCTAACATATCCTTCAAAGAGTACAGAGTGGTTTAAAGCAAATCTTTTTCTAGGTTCAAACATTCATGCCTGTATACTACACTTACCAATAAGCTTTCTTGCCTGAAAGTTTCAAGAATTTTCGTGAGACAAGGTGGGTGAAGAAATACCTATTACTGCACCAATTTCTGTTGGGGAAAGACACACATTTTCTTTCTAAAATCAAAAGCTTGTCTCTCTCACCAACAGAAAGAAGTTGGTCTAATAAAAGATATTACCTCACCCACCTCGTGTGTCTATTATCCTGGGACCAACGTGGTTACAACACTACAAACACCAGGAGGTAGCCGTATTAGTCTGTATCCACAAAAACAACAAGGAGTCCAGTGGCACCTTAAAGACTAACCGATTTATTTGCAGATGCATCTGAAGAAGTGAGGTTTGCCCTCACTTATGCCTAGAGCTTATGCCCAAATAAATCTGTTAACACTACAAACAAGAATTTTCATGGAAGATATGTGCAGCATATACAGAGCCTGTCAGTATACAGCTCACTATCTGAATAAACCAAATTACTAAGACAAAAGGCTCGTCTAAAACATCTAGCAGTTCCAGTATCAATACATACTTTTCCCTCAGGAAGCACATAATTCCTTGTCAATAGAATGCATTTCATCACTATGTAATTAACATACAGTAGGCAAAAAGAAAATCTTCCCTGAAAACTTTAATCTACTCACACCATAATGTTTTATGCAATAGTAATATACATAGAATATCAGGGTTGGAAGGGACCTCAGGAGGTCATTTAGCCAACCCCCCGCTCAAAGCAGGACCAATCCACAGACAGATTTTTGCCCCAGATCCCTAAATGGCCTCCTCAAGGATTGAACTTACAACCCTGGGTTTAGCAGGCCAATGCTCAAACCACTGAGCTATCCCTCCCCCGATAATAGTTGTCAAATCCATTCTGTAACTGAGGAACATTTCCATGGATAAAAACGTTTAAAATACCTGGACTATTTTGTCTTCGAAAAGCTATATTTTGATTTCATAAGATAATGTGTTTTCAAAAGACCAGTATCTATAGTACAGTGGACCTGACATAACACAGACCTTCATGGATGCAGCCAATGAAGATGCATTTATAAGCAGAAAAATGTTTGTGTTTAACTTTTAATAGCAAGCAACTGGCAGCAAAAAATAAACACTTGAGAGTCCTTAAGGTTGCATGGTTTAGTTTAAAGAATGGGGATAAAGGCTAAATGTTGTGGGCTCGCTACTGTAATCAACAGCCATTCTTCATTTATATAAACACCAGTGCACCATCTACAACCAAACTCCGATAATTCACCCAGTTAGCATAGTAAACCTTGAAGCTTTGTTTATAGCAGAGCAGCTAGTTGGATGGCAGAAAAATGTTTTAATATGACTTTGAGCCTCGTTTACAGAGAAATTAAATACAATGAATGCATAGCTGAAGAGGGTTTTCCACTTCTCTACATCTTAAGGCAAAATTTACCACTAGTAATTTTTTCTCCTTGAAATAGACCTTGCTTGCCACTGCAAATTTTGCATACTGGACACTTTTCCATGACTGAATCGTGTTATTTAACATTAGCCCTTCCATCTTCCTTTGTTCATACTAGCTGTTGCATTTGGTGCCCCCCCCCCCCGAAGTATCACGGGATTGCAATAAATCATGGCCTTTCACAAGACAAATGAGTGGCATTAGGAACGAATGGATTAGATTAAAGGGGTTATATACATGTGCACTTTTTAAACAAAACTTAAAAGATGCTTTCATTACAAGACAGAATTATGAATAATTTCTAGTGAATTCATAACTTTAAGCAAATGTACTGAAAAATAAACTGGAGTTACTATTTATAGTACTATTTTTATAGTTTACTACTATTTTATAGTAACAAAAGTACACACACCACTTGTGCCACTGAGGCTAATTATTTCTAGAATTGATAACCTGACAGGAAGCTAAATATCTTATACCTTTAATTACTCCATTTGTAATGAAGGCTCAATTATATATAAAAATGGGCTATTTAAAAAAAAGTTACAGCTATTATTGTGCACAGAAGAAATTCAGTGTTTGATAACTGTTTTCAGAAAAAGGCCTGTGCAGCAAACCCTTTCTTATATTTTGTGAATATAGTGTTTATGAAAGAGAGAATTTAATAGCACTGATTAATGAAAACAGATGCCCTGCAAGCTTTGCAGAACAAGCCTGACCTGCAATACTGTTACTGTTCAGTCAAAACTTACTGGAAGCTGCCCATGTACATGAAGCTGTACACTACAGAAAGAGAGAGAGAAACCTACAGAAAGAGGAAGTCCCTGCTTCAAAGAGCTTTTAATCAAACACAAAGACTGTACAAATCAGACAGACACACATGAAGAATTGTAAAAAAAATTATGAAACCCATGTCTAAAAAGTGGATGGATGGATGGATGGATGGATATAGCTTAACTGTCTTTTCTATGTACTCCACTCTCCTGAAGATCATGTACAGTTTGTCCAGTTGGTACTCCCAAAATTAAGGCACATCAAATTAATGAACACATCTACATATTTTGGCTCTAATATATTAGTTACATTAAGTCTCAACTAAAGCAGAGTTACTTATAAAGTGAAAACTTACCTAAAACACTTTTTAATAATAGCACATTTTATCTTCAAGTGTTTTCACAACATTAACAAATTAATATCCACGTGAGATATTAACCTCCCTGATTTTTACAGATAAGGGGAAATTAGAGCAGCAGCGCAATTAATTGTTTTACCCAAAGTTATATAGGAGCCATTGTCAGCGCTGAGATTAGAACTCAAAATGTTCTTGGGTCCCAGTCCTGTGCTCAAGCCACTCTTGACAGAATAAGTTTTTTTTTACCAAGCCTAAAACAATCTAAAAATTATCTAAAGAGAAAAACATTTATTTTAAAGTGTAAGCTGCCATTTTCCCATAAAGCCCAACGGAAAAGAAAACTGACCTTCTATAAGAATAGCTGTATTAGGTGAGTATTTTTTTTGTGACCAAACCAAAATATGTTTATTAAAACAAAAGAATCCTCTCAAATACCATTAGGAAAGAAACTGTTACAGACTTTGGAGGACAAGTGTATTCATTTCTGTAAGTGGCGTATGGAACAATAAATTAAAGAATAACTTAGTCAAAACAAATATTTTACTTTCTACTCCCTAAAAAAGTAATCATTGTGAGAATATGACCATTATATTTAGGTTAGTAAAAGCAATACTGATCTGTGAAAACATTTGGCATCTAAATTGAATTAAATGAGCTAGCAACACCACTTTTCTGTTTCCAAATTGCAGGAAAATTAAAGATGCATGTTGTCTTAGGGCAAGTGCCAGGTTAGTCTGGTAAAGTTAAAACACTTGCAAAGGCGTTTTATTGTAAAACTTAAAGAAATAATATTTTTTTCAATGTAAAGCACAGCTTATTTCAGGTATATATTTATTTCTTATATCTGGCCTGTGAAGAAGATTATTAGAACCACATTGAGGGTGAGAATTCACGTCACCAGCTTCTTTAGTGTATTACGCTTAGTTTTATTTTCTTAGTAATCTGCCTTGTTCTGTCTGCTACCTCCTTAACTACACCTGTTATAGGTAATACATGTATTTCTGGTTTATAATACAACCCACTTTATGTGATTTCTATGCAGGGGGGTGGGGGTGGAGAAATTGTGCATACCCTCTTCCACATTGAGGGAAGAAGTGAATTTCATATAATTTTGGGTCTGTACTCCAAGGGAGGTGGACATCTGAGTGCTGGAGCAAGTTCCTGAAACTGAGTCTTCCCAGAGCTGATCTGCAGCTGGGTGTGGCCCTGGCTGTGTGTGTTGGAGGAGCTTTTAAGAACCTGGTTCAACAAGACAGGTTAAAGGGGACCCAGGCTGGCAGAACAGGTAGACTCAGTGGTATCTTCAGCACCTCAAGGTGACAACCCCGGGGGTCCAACCTGTCACACTGTTTTTCTAGGATGCTGAGGAATTCACTGATTCTCCACAGTGGGCACCACCCTAACGACCTGAGCATTACTGCAATAAACGTCAGGTCTCTGCGGCTTTTCCTATAGAAAGAACAGGAACTCTTTCATTGCCATCTCAGGGTGGGACCTCTATGCTTCCTCCCAACACAAAGCAGCATTATGGGAATTTCAGAAAACAGGTACTGTACACCTTGAGACATTTCTATGGACTGCATGGTTACATTCAGGATGGCTAAAAATCAAAGATTTTTTTTTAATCAATTTTTTTTATTTAAAATCGGATTTTTTGTTTTTATTAAGTTACATTATAGCTCAAAGAGATCTCATCATGGAATAGGGATTATAAATTCTAATTCTAGAGTATGAGACAATATATTCATGTAATGTTTAAGAAAAGTTTTGTAAACAAGTTCCAGTAGTTCACGGATTATGGGGTTTCAGTGTCTCCAGAGAGAACATGCTTGTTAACAGCAAAAATGTTTTAAAATAAATAATATATAGAAGTGAGAAATAACAGACCTCAACCCTATTGTCCCTCTGCAAATTTGTGTACACAGAGTCAATCCCTTACCTTCCTCTAAAAGTGCAACATTTCAAAAAGTTCAATGAATAGAAGATTGTTGGGACCAGAATAGATCTGGACAAGGAGAAGAAGTCTGGAGATAAATGTGAGAAGGGAGGGACAGGGAGTAGAAACAAAAGTGAAACTGTTTGAGCAGCATATTCCAGAAGTCTTGAGGTCTTTCTGAGTGCAGACTTCATTGATTTGAGATCTACCATACCATTCTCTCACTAGAAGGGAAAACGTATAATGGCAGCTGGCCGTAAAAGAGACCCAGTTTGGGAATATTTTAATGAAGTTCCTCTACCTGTGGGTAAGACAGGCATACATGCAAAATGCAAACAGTGCAACAAAGAAATGCAAGGTCTGGTTGCCCGAATGAAACAACATCATGAGAAGTGTTCCTTCTCAGGAGGAAGCTGCTTTGAAGATGATGAAAGGAACATGTCTAACCATGCAGGATCTTCAGGTTGGTAAACTTTTTTTTTTTCGTATTTCTTCCTTAAGGACTGCCTGTCTTCCTTCTGGACTATCCTTGAATTCTCATATTTGAGCAAAAAAATATAGTTGTTACTCTTTTTTTTTTTAATATGGAGATATACCTATCTCATAGAACTGGAAGGGACCCTGAAAGGTCATTGAGTCCAGCCCCCTGCCTTCACTAGCAGGACCAAGTACTGATTTTGTCTGAGATCCCTAAGTGACCCCCTCAAGGACTGAACTCACAACCCTGGGTGAAGCAGGCCAATGCTCAAACCACTGAGCTATCCTTCCCCCCCCCCCATGATAGATGCAGTTGTCATAAAAAATAAATAGCTGAAATAGGCAGATCTTCCTTTTACAATTTCACCTTTAAAGTAGTACTGAGTGTCAGTGAATGCAATGAGTAATACTAAGTGAGCAGTATGGTAATAATTAAATAACTACATTGACTTATTTTGTTTAGAAGAATCCATCCTCAACACACAGGATTCTGAAGACTATCCACCTTCAAGATCACCATCATCTTCTATAGTTTCAGAGTTATCTGCCAATGATAGTGTTTCAGTCACATCATGTGTGTCACATAGCCATAGTATATCACCTGTAGCAAAAAGAAAAAAAAATCTCCATCATCCAGAAACAACCATAGATAAGTTTGTGATAAGAACCAGCAGATTACAAAAAGAGGTGATTGATGAAAGAATTGCCCAGTTTGTTTATGCAACAACCTCTCCAGGATACAGTCCACCCAAAAGAGCAGATGTCGCAGGCAAATTGCTGGATAAAGTGTATGAAAGAGAAATTGAGCAGTGTGTAAAAGGTCTAGAGGGTAAATTTGTTAACCTCAGGCTAGATGGGTGGAGCAATGTCCACAATAATCCTGTTTTATCTGCTTGTGTGACGACAGAAGAAGGGGGAGGGATAACTCAGTGGTTTGAGCATTGGCCTGCTAAACCCAGGGTTGTGAGTTCAATCCTTGAGGGGGCCACTTGGGGATCTGGGGCAAAATCAGTACTTGGTCCTGCTAGTGAAGGCAGGGGGCTGGACTTGATGACCTTTCAAGGTCCCTTCCAGTTCTAGGAGATGGGATATCTCCATTTTTTTTTTTTTTTTTTTTTTTACAGAAACAATTGATACATCAGGAAATGAACACACAGAAGAATACTTACTGTGAAAAAACTCAAATGTCTAGTATGCAGCTTGGTCACAAACAATGCTGCAAATGTATCCAAGAGGAGAAGAAATTATTTAGAAGAGAGTCCCATGCTAATAGCATACGGTTGCAGTGCTCATTTGATGCACCTCCTAGCCAAAGACTTCAGTGTTCCAGAAATAAAGGCTAATGTTGTTGAAATTGCAAAACAACCACTTTGCAGCAGCTGCTCTGAAAAAAGTGAGAGGAACCAAGCTAACTCTCCCACAAGACATGCGATGGAACTCAGTAGCGGACTGTTTTGAGCACTATATCAAGAACTGACCTAATCTGATGACAGTTTGTGAACAAAATCATGAAAAAAATAGATGGCACTGTCACAGCCAAAGTTCTCAACATTGGGTTTAAGAGAAATGTTGAACACATGCTGAGTACTCTGAAGCCTATTTCTGTAGCCTTGAACAAAATGCAGGGAAATCGCTGTTTTATTGTTGACGCTGTTGAAATTTGGAAGGAACTGAGCAAGATCTTAAAAAGAGAAATATGCAATGACAGAGTTAAATTACAAGCATTAAAAAAACGAATGTGACAAGCATTATCTCCAGCTCATTTTCTTGCAAATATTCTCAATGCTCGCTGCCAGGGTCAAATCTTAACTGCTGAAGAAGAGGAGTTGGCTATGACATGAACATCTAGCAATCATCCCTCCATAATGCCAACTATAATAAACTTCAGAGCTAAGGGTGAACCATTCAAGAAATATATGTTTGCCAATGATGTTTTAAAGAAAGTCACACCAGTGAACTGGTGGAAGTCACTTAAGCACTTGGATTCAGAGACTGTTGAAGTGATAATCTCACTTTTACCACCAATAGCTTCTTCTGCCGGTGTAGAAAGAATATTTTCTTCTTTTGGACTAATTCATTCCAGATTGAGAAATCGTTTGGGACCTGAAAAAGCAGGAAAGCTTGTTTTTCTTTTCCAGATTATGAACAAACAAGAAAACGAAGCTGAAGATGACTGAGTTAGCTGCAGAAGCCAATGTTTTAAGTTTCTCATGTTGACCTAGCTGAAATAGTCTATTCAATTTTTGTTTTTTTTATAAAATATTTCATTTAACTATTTTAGTTAAAAACAGTTTTAACAAAAACAAACCTGATTTTAAGAAACTTGAATGTTTAATGAAATTCAAAAATTCATATGCTTGTTTTGTTAAAATATTATATGTTTGCTGTTGAAGAAAAAAATCCAGAATACATAACGTTGTTGTTGTTTTAGTTAAATAAAACATTTTAAATGTCTGTCTGGTGATGTTCTCTCCCTAATACAGCATGGCAAGAAAATCCTCCAAATATTAATGATTAACTTGTTGAATTGGAGATATTTATGAAGTCATTGGGAGGTGAACTATCTGCTTCAATTGCCTTTGGTAAATGAAATAGCCAAACAATCATTCATTTTCTGATATAGCTGTAAAACTAATCTGAAAAGTTTTCAAAATAAATCACTTAAAAATGTATAGTGTGTACCTTCTAAAAATGAAACTTACATTTATCTCTGAGTTGTGAAGAATATGTATTAAGGTTATAACAACCAACAAGAATGCACTTTTATGTAGAAATCCATGATTAACTAATGATTTAAATCATTATTTAAAACAAATCCACCCTGGTTACATTAATAGCCCCAGGATCGCTGTGCAAAACCCATGCAGCAAAACAACTAGTGGAGGAAAAATTCTATGCACAGTAAATGACCAATAGAGATCAACATGGCACTAAAAATTCAGCTAAAAAATTACTTCACTGGCAAGTATTAAAAAAAAATACAGAATGCAGCTTAATGAAATGGCTGTTAGTTTAGCTATATCAACATCTATTGGAGACTCCAGTATTTAATGAACATTTAAAATAATGACTATTATATTCACTACTCCTTCTAGTACAGGATATTTTTTAAAATACTAAGAAATCTACAGCTACTTAAAAAGCTTGGTATATATCTTGAAGGTGTGCAACCATCCATCTTTACATTAGAAAAAATCATCCATATTCAGTCATTACTAACATCAGAGAAGTTCTTCATGGTAAAGACCATGCTAAAAAAATTCTAAGACTGTATCGTACTGCCAAAACTAAAATGCAAGTATTCCTAAACCACTGCAAGCAATTACAGAGGAAAGTGAACAGCTAATGTTATTAAACGGGGAAGGGTATGTTTTCGTGTGGCAAAAAATATTTTAAATCAGAACTAAAGCAGATGTACAGGGCTGGATACAAAATGTTTATTTGTGTTTGACAGCAAGATCTAGGACGATCAATAGATAACATTACAAAACATTAATGAATGATATACTTTAGGTACAACTCAGTGCAAACAAAGCAAGTTATGACTTGGTTTAATCTATACTCTACATTAATTGTTAAAAGTAAAAACTACTGTTGTTTTGTCCTATTGTTAAATTAAGCATTATATACAAAATTGCAGGTACTTTAATTTGAAACCGAAGAAACAGAATTGCTCACATGGTGTAATTTCCCTGTAATTCCTTCTCTCCAACTATTTTTAGAATATTTTCTAACCATAGAAAGAAAATGTAAGAATGACATTAGCAACAATAGTATCTTAACAATTTTTAAACTGTAGAGTACAAAATAATTTTAAAACTAGCCCTGAAGTTTTAATGAGGAAAAAGAAACGATAGGTATTTTCTTAAACTGCATTTCTCTAAATGTCCATGTTTCCATAGAGACAACCTCTATCGTCCTGTGTTTACTAATCTATCTTAGTCGATCAATACTTTATGGTAATTGTTTCCATGGAAATTTCAACTACATTAATGCCTCCCCCCCTTTTTTTTAGTATAGAAAGAATGTATAAAAGCAAAAATAAGAACTAGAAAACCCACAGAAATTGTGACCACATATAAAAGCAGAACAATTTCCCCCTACCAATACAAATTCAGCACTTTGGGCTGCATCAGCCTAGCTGCTAGCATACAGCTGAACTTTAAAATAGAATTTGAGGTTAAAGCTGCAAAATCAATTCTGCCTAGTGCTCGGTTCAATCCTATGCACTAATATGTAGCAATCTGTGAAAAATCAACTACTGCACTTTCATGAATGGGTTTCCTGTGGCATGCAAGAATAGCACAAAGCTCTTTGGAACAGTTACACTATGCAGAGACGCACCACAGGCAGTGCTGCAGTGCAGAGGTGCCTCCACCCCTTTATAAACTGCAGAAGAGCTCTCTACACCAGCTCCACATTGACCCAGATGGGGGAAAGCCTACGGTGGGGTGCATTTAGTAGCCCATGGCATGAAGAGCAGCAGCTGCTATTATATTTTAAAGGCTGAAAGAGCAGCTGCTAAAGGGATTGGAAGAAGCTATGGAGCAGCACCACTTACTAACCACAGGTGGGAGTGGAGGGGGAGAAAGGTTTTTACATCTTCAACCACTCCATACTCTACCCATATATACCGATTGTTCAGGTTTTATGCAGGTGGACTGGATTTCACCCTGTGATGTATATTAAAAAATCGGGACTGAACCCATTATATTTGTCATTCTAGAAATAAATGACAATTCAGATGTTTTAACAGGAGATTAACAGAAAAATAAAGTGACAATACAGAGCTCACTCTAATAGTTATCTGCTATGGGTTCAGGCTCAGGACAAAGGTAGTAAGGGCTATCAAACATTTTTCCTTTAATTAAGATTCTGTTCTAGTCTTTTCTCTTATTAAAGTTTTGAAACTGATTTGAACTTAATTTTGGGTTTTTTAAAAAGTCAAGACTGGATTATTGTACTTTTGTGATGACCGAACTGACACTTTCAAAATGACATATCCACAAAGCTAAATTGCAGAGCAGGATGGCTCAGCTAAGAAGTAAAATGAGTTTGATCAATATAAAGATTAGCAATTAGCAACTAGCTGTGATGGAGATTATTTAAAAATTGCTTAGAATATTTAAGGAAAGAGCCTCCTCACAATTAGAAACATTTTAACAATTTATTTTAGCTTTTCCTTTTAACTAGTGTGAAAATTAATGATGTTGATTATGTACTTGATTATACTGGAGCAAAAAGAGACTTATGTGAAAGATGGTTACTCACCTTTGTAACTGTTGCTCTTTGAGATGTGTTGCTCATATCCATTCCAATTAGGGAAGCACGCACCGCATGCAAGATCGTCAGAAGATTTTTACCCTAGCAACACTTGGTGGGTCGGCTGAGGCACCCCCTGGAGTGGCACCCTTACGGTGCCGGATATATACCCCAGCCAACCCAGCGCCCCCTCAGTTCCTTCTTGCTGGCTACTCCGACAGAGGGAAAGGAGGGCGGGTTTGGAATGGACATGAGCAACACATCTCAAAGAACAGTTACAACAGTTACCAAGTGCCCCAACCCAAAGATGATGCATCCGTGGTTAGGACAAGGGAGGGCTGTGGGGCATGGAATGGTACCCCTTCGCAAACCGAGTTGGGGTTCAGTCACCAGACCAGGGAGGTTAAGATTTCCGGCAGTACCGTGACCACTGTGCCCATGTTGTCCTGGCCTGGGCAGTATATGGTTGAGAGCCAGGCCTGAAGTGGATGAAGGCACAATCTGGTATGTCTGGTCACGAAGGTGCAAGATGCCATGTGTCCCAGGAGACCGAGGCACATCCGTGGTCGGGAAGCTTTGGAGGCCATGGATAATGCTCACCATGGACTGGAAGTGGGCATGCAGTAGGCCCGCACAGGCGAGTCTTGAATCTAGGATTGCTCCGATGAAGTCTATTCTTTGGGTTGGCTCCAAAGTGGACTTTTAGACATTGAGCAGCAGTCGTCGAGGTACGGAAACACTTGGATCAGATGTCGACGGAGTGGAGGTAGCTATGACGGCCATACACTTTGTAAAGACCCTTGGTGCCGTGGATAGGCTGAAGGGAAGGACGGTAAATTGGAAGTGCTGTTGGTTGACCACAAAGCAAAGGAAATGCCTGTGCGGCGGGTAAATCGTTATGTGGAAGTACACGTCCTTCATGTTGAGGGCAGCGTACCAGTCTCCGGGATCCAGGGAAGGAATAATGGTCCCCAGGGAAACCATGCAGAACTTCAACCTTACCATGAATTTGTTGAGTCCGCGCAGGTCCAGGATGCGCTGTAGCCTGCCCTTTGCTTTGGGAACTAGAAAATAACGTGAGTAAAACCCCCTGCCTCTCAGTTCCCTTGGAACCTCCTCTATAGCTCCGATAGCTAGGAGTGTTTGCACCTCCTGTAGAAGGAGCTGCTCATGAGAGGGGTCCCTGAAGAGGGACTGGGAGGGAGGGGGGACAGGAGGGAAAAACAAATTGAAGGCGGTATCCACTTTCCACTGTATGTAGGACCCAGCGGTCTGACGTTATATGGGACCACACAGGGAGGAAATAGGAGAGGCAGTTGTTGAAAGGCGGGGAAGTATCCTGGAAGGAGACTGGTGCTCCGCCCTTGGGCGCACCTTCAAAATTTTATTTGGACCCCGCCGATGGCTTGTGCGGGCCCTGGTTCTGGCCCATCTGAGGACCAGACTGTCTCTGCCTACCACCCCGGCCGCGTCTTCTAGAGAAGTCCTGTCTCGGCTGGGGATTAGGGTAGGTGCGCTGAGGTTGGGGTCGGAAGGACTTATGTTGCGTCACCGGGGTATGCATGCCCAGTGAATGCATGATGGCCTGGTTGTCCTTCAGACTCTGAAGTCTGGAGTCCGTCTTGTCCAAAAACAGACCATGACCAAAGGATAGGTCCTGAATAATCTGCTGCAATTCCGGTGGGAGACCGGAGACCTGTAGCCACGAGATGCGGCGCATAGCTACGTCCGAGGTTAGAGTCCTAGCTGCCAAGTCTGCCGCATCTACTGAGGCTTGCAAAGATGTTCTGATTACCTTCTTGCCCTCCTCTAGTAGGGCCCCGAACTCCTCCCTGGACTCCTGAGGAACTTTGAACGTTTGCATTGAGTTCCAGGTATTATAATTGTAGCGGCTCAAGAAGGCCTGCTGGTTAGCCACTCTGAGCTGCAAGCTGCCAGTAGAGTAAATTTTGCACCCAAATAAATCCAGGCGTCTAGTGCCCTTGAATTTAGGAGCGGGAGCTTGTTGGCCATGTCTTTCCCTCTCGTTAACAGACTGTACAATGAGGGAGCAAAGCTGGGGGTGAATATACAAGTATTCATAGTCCTTGGAGGGGACCAAATACTTCCTCTCCACCCCTTTGGCAGTAGGAGGAATAGAGGCCGGAGATTGCCAGATCGTAGTGGCATTAGCCTGGATACTCCGGCTAAAGGGCAAGGCTATTCTGGTCGGGGTGTCGGCCGATAGAATGTCCACTACAGGATCCTTGACCTCCACCACCTCCTCCACCTGGAGGCTCATGTTTTGTGCCACCCTGCAGAGCAACTCCTGGTATGCACGGAGGTCTATAGGTGGGGGGGCCAGAGGAGGACGTACCCCCCACCATCTCGTTGGGTGAAGACGAGGAGGAAACACCTGGGACTAAGGGCAGAGCTGTCGCCTCCGAACCACCCAGGGGAGGGCAACTCATAGTGGCCTCCGGTACCAGGGGCTCCGAGTGGGCAGAATGAGAAGCCCTGGAGGGGAAACCTTGGCCCTGATGGTATGCCAAAGGGGTCCAAAAGGACCATTGCGGAGGTCCCTGACCAGGATCCTGTCCCGCATCGTGCCATTGGCTAGCACCGTCCACATCTTTGTCCTGGACATGGTAGCCACTTTCTGCCTGGGACGACCTCGAGGTGGGACGGGACGGCCAAGGTGGAGCGGAGCGTGTATGCTGGGTCGCCTTGTCGTGTGGTACCGCCCTGCACCGTGGAGATGGAGATCGGCACCATGGTCTCGAGTGGTACTGCGATCCTGATCGGGACTGGCAGTCATATTGGTGCCGGGAGGCAGATCTGGACCTCGACGAAGATCTACGGGCGGAACGGTGCCAGGATTGACTCCGAGTAAATCGGTGCCCGGAGATGGACTGATACCGACTGTACCAGGAAAAATATCTTCGCAAAGTGGAGTGACACCACGAGTGCGACCGGCGCCGAGATGGTGACCGGTGTCGGGACTGCGAGCGGTGCCATGAACGAGACCAGCGTCTGGATCGGGACCGTGACCGGGATTGGGACCGGGATCGGTGCTGTCCTGTTTCACTCTGCAACGGAGGACGCATGGAGGGCTTTCCTTTTGAGGGAACAGCCCGTACCAGCGGCATCGTAGGTTGCGATGGTCTCAGCTCACTGAGTGCAATCAGGTCGCATGCTGAAGGAGCTGCTTCAAATGAAAGTCCCGCTCCTTTTTAGTCCGAGGCTTGAATGCCTTACAAAAGCGGCACTTATCGGATTGATGGGATTCCCCCAGGCACTTCAAACAGGAGTCGTGGGGGTCTCCCGTAGGCATGAGTTTAAGGCAGGCCGAGCACGGTTTGAAACCCAGAGACCTAGGCATTAGCCCGGGTACTGGGAGGGAGGGAAGGGACGGAGCCCCTTACCCCCAACTACTATTTACACTAAGAAAAATAACTATTAACTACTGATAAAGAACTAATAACTACTTTTAAAACTATTTACAACTATAAACGAGTGCTACACTAGAAGCTAGGGAAGTGGAGATCAGCTATGCTGTGCTCCACAGTTCCAACGACCATCACAGGCGGTAAGAAGGAACTGAGGGGGCACTGGGTCAGCTGGGATATATATCCGGCGCCGTAAGGGCGCCACTCCAGGGGACGCCTCAGCCGACCCACCGAATGTTGCTAAGGTAAAAATCTTTTGACGATGGTGCACGCAGCGCGTGCACACCCCTAATTGGAATCGATATGAGCAAGCACTTGAAGAAGAAGTGCTGTTCCCATGATACAGTGGGGATTTTCTCAACATTTTCATCGGGAACCCATTTTAATAGACATATGATACTTCTGAAAATCTGAGCTGGACAGAACTCTCCATAAAGTCAGAAAACAATCAAATTTATTTTCCAATCAAAAAAAGCCAGAAAATTTGGGTTCTCTCACCTGGTTGAGCTTAACCCCCTTAGTCTCCTCTTTTCCAAGCTGAAAAATCCTAGAGATTAAAGAGGCTAGGTCTTTTCAGCTTGGAAAAGAGGAGATTAAGGGGGGGATATGACAGAGGTATATAAAATCATGAGTGGTGTGGAGAAAGTGAATAAGGAAAAGTTATTTACTTGTTCCCACAATATAAGAACTAGGGGCCACCAAATGAAATTAATGGGCAGCAGGTTTAAAACAAATAAAAGGAAGTTCTTCACACTGCGCACAGTCAACCTGTGGAACTCCTTCCCTGAGGAGGTTGTGAAGGCTAGGACTATAACAGGGTTTAAAAGAGAACTAGATAAATTCATGGAGGTTAAGTCCATTAATGGCTATTAGCCAGGATAGGTAAGGAATAGTGGAGATGGATGGCAGGAGAGAGATCACTTGATCATTACCTGTTAGGTTCACTCCCTCTGGGGCACCTGGCATTGGCCACTGTCGGTAGACAGGATACTGGGCTGGATGGACCTGTTCTTGTGTAACGCCTAAGCTTCATCAGGTATACAAAGCTATTCAGTTGTTCAGAGACTTCTGTATTTACACAAGCACAACCGTGTGGCTTAAGTGTGGAGTTACAGCCTGACATTTACCTTTGTTAGCTTTTGCTGGTTTCAATACTGAAAGGCTGCGAAGAAAGTTCCGTCTCCCATTGCTAGCAGGAGATGGCCAAAGGGACTCGATGCTCAGAGTTGTATCCTTACAACTCCAAAGGGAGATGAAGGACCCCACTCAGTGGGTGGGGGGAAGGGTAGGGAAGACTGTTACTTACTTGTTTACTTAAATATTCCAGATTACATATCTCACAAAACCATGTGCGCCAGGTTGGTATAATTTTTGGTGGTGTCCAGAACAGGTCCGAACAGAGCCGTCCCATCCATAGGACGGACCAGGGCAACCACTCTGGGCCCCCCGCTTCAGGGTGACACAGGGTCCGGGCAGAGCTGTCCCTGGGCCCTGCACTTTGGGTGCCCCACGCTTCAGGGGGACACAGGGTCCCGGGCAGCCTGGGGAGTTAGCAGGGGGCCTGGAGCCAGCAGCAGCAAGCGACCCAGCCCCAGCCTGCCCCCCTCCCCTTTCCCCAAACCCCCACCTCCCCTGGCCCTTTTCTAGCTTCCACCCCCTCCCCCGAGCAACGCCAGGAGCCGACGGGGCACGGTGGAGCGAGCTGTGGCTGGGTTGCTGGCTGCTGCCGGCTGCTGCCGGCGTCAGGCCCCCCCACTAACCCTCCAGGCTGCCCTGAAGCATAGGCCCCCCCCAAAGCGCAGTAAGCCCAAACATTGGTGGAGCTGGGCCCACGTTCCTAAATATTGGTGGAGCACGGCCACCACGGGCCCATATAACTCGTCACCTATGCACAAAACTATCCTAAAGGTTTAAATTTAACCTCTCCATCAAATTTAACCTTAGCACCTCTAGATTAGAAGTACTAATAGTTCTTCATAGAAGCGGGCCATTTTACAAAGAGTTGGCCTAAACAGTCTCTGGTGTTACCCCATGGAATTCAAAAGGGTAACAGCAGGGATGAATTTGGCCTGACTATGCACCGTTGCTTTACTAGCTTATGTGCAAATCAAGCAGCCTATGTGGGCAGGTTAAGAGCTTCTGTTCAACTCCTTTTAGGAAGCGATTTAAAGTGTTGGAAAATAAGTGGGTTTAAAGGCAAGCAAAACAAGGCCTTTGGGACTGGGTTCATTTTATATTCAGGTTTGTAGAGGCCAAAGATATTATGACCAACATTTCAAGCCCTTTGGAGCCGGGTGTGTCAAATAGAAATATAGTCAAAATTTTAGAACTCCATCCATAACATGTCCAGTCTTTGGAGGGAGCGTTACCACTACAGTACAACCCCTATTTTAAGAAATAATTAATGACTGAGCTCATAAAAATAAAAAAGTTCATAAAATTGAACATCTCAAATTAACAGTAGATACAGTGCAAAAGTCGCAGTATGGTGCACCACATTACTTTCTTCCTGTCCTTAAAATC
This sequence comes from Trachemys scripta elegans, assembly GCF_013100865.1. Lineage (NCBI taxonomy): Eukaryota > Metazoa > Chordata > Testudines > Emydidae > Trachemys > Trachemys scripta. The sequence continues at coordinate 90,294,313 of NC_048305.1, forward strand.
ACTGTAATGTGATTTCCAATGCACTGAAGGCATTGGAATGTGAAAGGATGTCAACTTGTTCCTCAGCAACATCACCTTTTTTCACATGGGGAGGGGGTTTCTGTCGGGGAAAATGGTTCGTATGACTGGTCATTCATAAGATTGGTAAAAATCAAGATTCTTATGTACCCTTTCCACAATGACCCTTCCAGCCTATTTACTTTAATCTGCACTGACAGCGTCTGTGAAAGTCTGCTCACTTGTTCTTTAACAAACGTTGATGCTGGTGAACATTAATGTGTAAGGAAGTAAAGCCAAGGAAAAATTAAAGGGTGAAAAACCTGAGGGTGTAGAAAAGGCTAATATTGCTTTAATAACACTTCACCTATTTTAACAATAAAGTTACCACACAACTCCTGAAGGCAAGACACTGTCAAGCCTAATACATCAGCCAACTTTTGTTTGCTATATAGGCTGCTGTAAATGCTCCCCTTTCAAACTCTTATTGCAATGTGCGGAATGCAGCATTCATGCCAACAAAAAAAGAGGGCAGAGGGCAGGGACATAAATTGTTTCAGTGACTAAGATACTGAACATTTTTATGGACTTTTTTCCCAGAGACCATCTTCTAAAAACGCAATAGAAGTGTTTCAGGCTATGTCTACACTGCATGTGAGGGGGCGTGATTCTCCTCCTTGTGCACACATACTTAATGAGAACTAGCATGGGCATAAATAGTACAGTATCTGCAGTAACATAGGCAGCAGCAGCAATAGAGGCCACGGCTGCAGTGTGTCAAGTGTGTGCCCACCATTTTCAGGCATGTTTGTACTCGGCATGCCTCAGCAGTGCCTCTGCTGCCACTGCCTATACTACCAGGGCTGCACTGCTATTTAAACACTGGGTAGCTCTCATCAAGCTACCACAAATATGAGTACTGGAGCAGGGGAATCTTACTCCTAGCTCATAGTGTAGACATGGTCTAGACGGCAATACTTTCATTAAGAAAACTCTAGATTTCTTCTCTAATTTTAGGCTAAAATAAATACTGTGCATCTTAAAGGAAGCAAACATTTGTTGGAAAAGGATGTTCAAAACATGAAGTATATTCAAAATCATGCCAGACCTGACTCTAACTGAAAGCATATATTGGGTTATCAGCCTATAGTGGTTATGCTACTGTACAAGAGACAGGAAAACATGGTCCTTACTCTGAAGAGTTTAAAATATAGAGTAATAAACTTGTTGGGAGACCCAGAAGAAGGGTTCAATTGTAGGGCCTGATCCTGCAAACAGTTAAGTATGTAAGTTTCAAAAGGACTGCTAGTTGAATAAAGTTACCCAAATACATAAGTATTTGCCAGATTGGGTCTGTAGAAAACAGGAGGCCTTGAGGGCTTTCACCTTCCATAATGTATTAATCTGTTGCCAATGCAAATAAAGATTTAGAGTAGGGCTCGTTAGAGCATGTTGCAATGCGCAACATGCAGAACAAAAATCAATTTGAAAACCTCAGAAGTTTCTGCAAAACAGAATTGTCGTCCCCCAGGCAGCACTAGCTCAGAGTACATGTTGCAGACTCAATCCAGGATTTGCCCACCAGGATGATTGGCCACTTATTGAAATAATTCAGCATGACATTAGATAATGTCTAGCTTCTTTAAGGTGGCTTACATTAAATGAGTTGGATGGTTTAAATCAAGTCCTTAATGGGCAAGAGTCCATATCACACAGAAGGCACTAACTGGATTTGTTGGAATATTCAGCACAGCTAAAGAACTGAATAGGCCTGGAGAGTAACTTTTATCATCCTTGAGACAGAGCGTTCTTTTCAACACAAAGTTGGGGCTCCTTGGCAGAGCAGCATGGAAAAGCTTGCGCTGCTAATGGCCTTATTGTACCTTCATACTTCACACTACACAGGCCCAGTTATCCTCTGGCTGACCCTAGTTTTGCACCAGTATAACTCCATTAACTTCAGTGGGACTTGGTCCTGATTTATGCAGCTGTAAATGAGGAAACAATTGGGCCCAAAGCTGGAAATTTGACACTTCGCACAAATTTTTTTTTTTAAAGTTGAAGAAAAAAAATTAAGAAAATAGAAAATGAAAGTACACACGCATCACAAGTAGCAGCATGTTTGAAGCAATCCGTGAGAGCATATTTAGTAAAACAAATTTTAGAACCTTAATTATTTATGTTACAGCTCTTTAAACTGTCATTAAAATAGTTTAGAAATTTTAATAAAATAGTTAAGCAGAGTTTCCTGAATATCTGTTGATCAGAATGTAAACGTATTCAATTAAAAAGAAACAAAAAGCTGACAGTTACAAAAGGTTACAGAGAGCACAATTAACAAGAAAAGAAACACCATACCACAGCATTGACTTCACCATGGTATTTCCTATCTTTAGAATGTATAATGCAGTATGGTATTTATATTGTGCCCTCCGAGAGGTTTGATCGTGCTCCCATTGAAGTTAAAAGGAGTTATTTCATTAACTTTAGTGACAGCAGAATTGGGTCCTAAATGTTTATTTTTTTTAACAGCACCCTCTGTATCGTAGGATTAGATAAACACGTCTTTGTCTTTCACTTGTGTAATTTCACACTAAAGAAAACTTAAAAGATGTTTATATATTTCTGCTTAATCTATTTTTAAAATGAAAAGTATATTTAAAAAGCATTAAAAACCCCAAAAGATTTAGCTAAAAGTTCAATATTGTGACTGCATCAAATCAAGGAGAGAGGGAGTCAGAGAACTTTAAGCTTGTATAATTAGAGTTGCATTTCTTAGGTGAGAAACGAGACTTTTTCCACACTATGGCAATATATGTTTTGCTCTATGGTAAGATGATCTGTACACATAACGAATGGTCCTAGGCTAAGATGCTGCCACTGGAAGATGAGGAGAAATGGGACCACATCCTCCGCTGGTGCAAATTGAAGTACCTCCATTGAAGTCAGTGGCGCTACATTGATTTACACAAGCTGAGGACCTGGCCCCAAAAGCAAAATATATCCTTATACTATCAGTGTTCTCATTCAGCTACCAAAAGCATGGCGGGGGAGGGGAGGAGATGAAGGTGAAGAGGAATATCTCCATTGTATCTGATCTGGCATCGTAAGAGGTAATGGACTTTTGAGCTACCGTCTGGCACTGATTTGGTGGGCCAAGGCATAATTACAACACTGAATAAGTGTATGCAGTGGCTTATAATACAAATATTGTATTCTTCAATACAACACAACTGCACTTCATTCGACTAAGGAATGTGTTTCAAACCATCATACTGTACCATTTTTGAAGTATGTTTGAAACCGGTTCCATTTCTAGATGTTTATGCAATCACGTTACGGTTTAACCAACATCCTAGAAATTCTATATTTTTTTAAATTTTAATTTTAGCTGTTGACTTAAGAATGAAGATTTCCTGGAAAACTCTGTTTATGAGACTAAAAATCCCCAGATGTACATAGTACTTGATGCCACCTTTCTGAATAGGCTACATTCTATATTTGGTACTGAAGTGTTATTTGGGTTCAATGACAGAGATCATCTGTTTGCATTCTTACCAAGGAGCCCAAATACACAGTGTAAAGAATTAACTGTCCCTTTGTAGCCCAAAATGATATTTTAAAAATCTAATTTGAAGTAATTGAACTTGCCTATCTAAAGTTCTCATTAATAAGGTACATTACTACTTTTCTTTCCCTCCTCCTAGATGGCAGATGGAATAGTGCAAAGCACACTTGTAGCATATCACTGGCAATCATTTTGGAATAGGTTTAATTTTTCTATTTAATTTTATTTAAACTATATTTAGTTTTCAAAACCTGAATAGCACTTTTCATGAAAAAAAACAAGGACATACATGATACACACATCATGCTAAGACCCATGCATCAGGTTAAATGAAGGTGAGATTTTGAAGAACAAAAACATGTGTGCAGTTACATATTAACATTTCCAAACTAATTTGCCAATGGGGAAATTTTGCCATTTCGCTGTAAATTTCATCACTATAGGCCTCTTTACAAATGACAGGGCCCTGCAAGGACAGACAGAGGTGTCTGCACAGTAAGAGGGACTATATCTAGAAGAGCCTGCTATTCTTCTCCAGCCTCTCTTGCTGTCTTCACTGATGCGTGCCAGTCAAGATTAAAATACATTTTAAAAAAAATTATATTTAACAACATGACAAGTATCAGATTATTTTCTAAGAGCTTTTCCAACAGGCTGTGCTCTAGAGTTGTATAGTCCTTGAACAACAGACCTAACAATGGCAGGACTGTGCTTCACTGCTCAAAGTGTTTTAGCCAGGATGACATGCATCATCTCCTGCTCTTTCAGGATTGTAGGTGAGTCTCAATGAGGCATCTACATCATTTTCGTTTGCAATCTCCTATTGCCACTGAACTTGTGAGCCATCAGCTATGTCTCATTTTCTCCTTTTTTCCCTCTGTCTCTGGAGTATTCTGGCTGCTTACTTCCTGTTTCAATTTGATATTGCAGATGCTGTAGCTTATATTTCTGATTCACCTACTTGGATAGATATGGCATGTGGGAAAATATAAGCTAGCACTGCAGAAAACACAAATGCAAAAACAAAAATCTCTCTGCCCAAATTAAGTGGAAAGGAATGTGAAATGCAGCTGTCAGTGCACAGTAAGCCAACCTGTGCGCTAGAACTGATAAGCAGTTATTTATTTTGCCTCTCTCAATAAGTTGTTTTCGGAGTTCATTCTTCCAGTCTTCTCTTATCCTTTCCTCCCAGTTTTCGAGGGTAGAAATATCTGACACTTATGGTTTTCTCTGAACGAAAGCTTGAGGATTTAGCAGCACAGAAGGGGAGGGATGGAAAAATGAATAGTGGTTAACAGAAAACCTAATTTATGGGCAGAGGTGTCTTTGATCTAAGAAACAGAATAGGAGCACTGGTAGTGCCTCTGATTCTTCCAGTGATGACTCGGGCTTAGTGCTGCCTTAAATTCAGATGGGCTTTTTGTCTCAAGTTTAAGCTGCTTTCACCAACTGACCCACAGCAGAATGACTCAGGTTCTTTTGGTGATAAAGCCAGACTCCAGAAATTTTCATCCACCTCTCACTTGGGGAGTGTTTCATTAAGGATGAACAAGCTAAAGACGAAGATGAGTCAGACGTACCATTCAATTAAAGTACTTTGAGATCTTGGTAGTGGCTTGGATGGCTCTAGGATCCTTGAATGAATGGGGAAAGCCTTGTGCCAAGTAATCTATTTGGCTGGGACAACTCTAAAAGTCCAAACTACAGTACAGCAATACACAGCATTATCTTGATTTGTTGTTTTCTTATTGCATGCCTAATGGAAGAAAATCCATATTGCTCCTTTAACTTGTAACCAGCCACGCCAACCTTTACTTAGAACTTCTTCGTTTAATGTAAAATATGTCCAGTTTCTGTGCTCCAAAAGGCCACAGACATCTCCAGGAAAATATTTTCAATTTTTCTATAATACTCTGTTCCCAAAAGTCAAGCAAACTTTTCAACGTCTACAAGATTGTTTTTTTCCAAAAGCCATAGATAATTTTATAACTTGTCCACAACTTGTATCTCATTTTTAACCCTCATCACAGCCACACAGAAAAAACAACCACCCCCAAACAAACCAAAAACCTTAAAATTAGTTTTACTATATGACAATTTATTATATGCAGGAAAAGGTTCTATGAATAAAATGTATCTGTGAATTCAAATAATTCATTCTTTTCAAACAGGAGGTGAAAAGTCCAAACTAGTAGTTAATCTTTCTATTCATTCATTTTCTAAATCATCAACGAATCTTGCATTTCATGGGGAAAAAATGTGCCGTGCAAATCTTTAGAGAGGTAATGTCAGGCTTAAGTATACAAAGCCCCTCTTTCTAAACATACTGTTTACATTCCTTTCTCATGCTTTGGTGCATGCCACTTCCTTCACAAACTTCAGTACAAATAAAAGTTTATTTTGCTTGCATTACAAATATCATCAGGATTCTCCTATAATCCTTCCTTGTTCGTACCATTCTTGGGCAAATTTTCAACAGAAATGACACAACTCGCATTGTTGCTTTAAAAACAAACAGCAACAACAAATCTGACTCTTAATGTCATATGACAATAGGATCTTATTCCAGTGCACAAGCAATGTGCGAGAGAGCCTTTTGCTCAGATGCCAGCAACAACTGCAAATTCTGTACTTCTTTCTAGGCATGTAAGCCATCTCAAAAGTGGCAGGGTGGAGGAAGCGGGGTCACGGTTTCATCCTCTCTTCAGCCTTGGCCAACAAAGGGAATTGTCCAGAGAGGGAAATCCATGGTTTGCTCTCAAAGTATTGCACTACAGGTATGCTTTCCTAGCTTGGCAGGAAAACTCAGAGGCACTGTACCTTCTGAAGCTCTTTCTGGGATAGTGTGTAGGGTTACCATACGTCCGGTTTTTCCCGGACATGTCCGGTTTTTCGGCAATCAAACCCCCGTCCGGGGGGAATTGCCAAAAAGCCGAACATGTCCGGGAAAATGCCGGCCGGGCACTT